>NW_026967858.1:0-166346 GCF_028390025.1 Pseudophryne corroboree | reverse complement strand
TAGCAGCAGAAACTGCCGTGTTCAGGTTCCTGTCTTCAAGATCATTTCATGTTAAAACAGTTTGCATTATTATTAGCCCCAATGAAAGAATTTCTTATTAGTAGAGCTTGGCGAAATAGCTCAGTTGTGAGAACATTAGACTGAAGATCTATAAGTCCCAGGTTCGATCCCGGGTTTCGGCATGTTTAGTAGCTGTATTTTTGTTACAGAATAGCAATTTACCAGCAGAATCTTTCATTATAAGGTGTTGCTCTTCAAGAACACTTGATGCTCTTTTTTTCCCAACCTAAAACCCCAAATACGACTTCACATCTGTCACAATTAGCTGAAATAGCTCAGTTGGGAGAGCATTAAACTGAAGATCTAAAGGTCCCTGGTTCGATCCCGGGTTTCGGCATATTTAGTTGCTGTTTTTTTGTTACAAAATAGCAATTTAGCAGCAGAAACTGCCGTGTTCAGGTTCTGGTCTTCAAGAACATTTCATGTTATTACAGTTTGCATTATTATTAGCCCCAATAAAAGAATTTCTTATTAGTAGAGCTTGGCAAAATAGCTCAGTAGTGAGAACATTAGACTGAAGATCTAAGGGTGTCTTGTTCAATCCTGGGGTTTAGCATGGTTGGGTGTTTGCTTTTGCTACTGAATAGCAATTTAGCAGCAAAAACTGTTGTTTTCAGTTTTTGATCTTGAAAAACATTTTATGTTATTTCAGTTTGCAAAATCTTTAGCTCCAAAAAAAGACATTCTTATCAGTATAGCTTGCCAAAATAGCTCAGTTGTGAGAGCAATAGACTGAAGACCTTAAAATCCCTAGTACGATCGTGGGTTTCCACATGTTTGGGTGTTTGCATTTTCTTACTGAGTAGCAATTCAGCAAAAAGAAATTTAGCAGCAGAAACGTTTATTTTCAGGTTTCGCCCTCTAGGACACTTGATGTTCTTTCAGTTTGCCTTATCTTAAACACCAAAAAAGACTTTCCAAATGTCAGACGTAGCTGCAATAGCTCATTTGGGAGAGCATTAGACTGAAGATCTATAAGTCCCTGGTTCGATCCCGGGTTTCGGCATGTTTAGTAGCTGTATTTTTGTTACAGAATAGCAATTTACCAGCAGAATCTTTCATTATCAGGTGTTGCTCTTCAAGAACACCTGATGCTCTTTTTTTCCCAACCTAAAACCCCAAATACGACTTCACATCTGTCACAATTAGCCGAAATAGCTCAGTTGGGAGAGCGTTAGACTGAAGAACTAAAGGGTCCCTGGTTCGATCCCGGGTTTCGGCATATTTAGTTGCTGTTTTTTTTGTTACAGAATAGCAATTTAGCAGCAGAAACTGCCGTGTTCAGGTTCTGGTCTTCAAGAACATTTCATGTTATTACAGTTTGCATTATTATTTGCCCCAATTAAATAATTTCTTATTAGTAGAGCTTGGCGAAATAGCTCAGTTGTGACAACATTAGACTGAAGATCTAAGGGTGTCTTGTTCAATCCTGGGGTTTAGCATGGTTGGGTGTTTGCTATTGCTACTGAATAGCAATTTAGCAGCAAAAACTGTTGTGTTCAGGTTTTGATCTTGAAAAGCATTTTATGTTATTTCAGTTTGCAAAATCTTTAGCTCCTAAAAAAAGACATTCTTATCAGTATAGCTTGCCAAAATAGCTCAGTTGTGAGAGCAGTAGACTGAAGACCTTAAAATCCCTAGTACGATCGTGGGTTTCCACATGTTTGGGTGTTTGCAGTTTGTTACTGAGTAGCTATTCAGCAAAAAGAAATTTAGCAGCAGAAACTTTCATTTTCAGGTTTCGCCCTCTTGGACACTTGATGTTCTTTCAGTTTGCCTTATCTTAAACACCAAAAAAGACTTTCTAAACGTCAGACTTACACGCAATAGCTCTTTTGTGAGAGCATTAAACTGAAGATCTAAAGGTCCTGGGTTCGATCCCTGGATTCGGCATATTTAGTTGCGGTATTTTTGTTACAGAATAGCAATTTACCAGCAGAATCTTTCATTATCAGGTGTTGTTCATCAAGAACACTTAATGCTCTTTTTTTCCCCAGCCTAAAACCCCAAATACGGCTTGACATCTTTCACAATTAGCCGAAATAGCTCAGTTGGGAGAGTGTTAGACTGAAGATCTAAAGGTCCCTGTTTCGAACCCGGGTTTCCGCATATTTAGTTGCTGTTTTTTTGTTACAGAATAGCAATTTAGCAGCAGAAACTGCCGTGTTCAGGTTCTGGTCTTCAAGATCATTTCATGTTATTACAGTTTGCATTATTATTAGCCCCAATAAAAGAATTTCTTATTAGTAGAGCTTGGCGAAATAGCTCAGTTGTGAGAACATTAGACTGAAGATCTAAGGGTGTCTTGTTCAATCCTGGGGTTTAGCATGGTTGGGTGTTTGCTTTTGCTACTGAATAGCAATTTAGCAGCAAAAACTGTTGTTTTCAGTTTTTGATCTTGAAAAACATTTTATGTTATTTCAGTTTGCAAAATCTTTAGCTCCAAAAAAAGACTTTCTTATCAGTATAGCTTGCCAAAATAGCTCAGTTGTGAGAGCAATAGACTGAAGACCTTAAAATCCCTAGTACGATCGTGGGTTTCCACATGTTTGGGTGTTTGCATTTTGTTACTGAGTAGCAATTCAGCAAAAAGAAATTTAGCAGCAGAAACGTTTATTTTCAGGTTTCGCCCTCTAGGACACTTGATGTTCTTTCAGTTTGCCTTATCTTAAACACCAAAAAAGACTTTCTAAATGTCAGACGTAGCTGCAATAGCTCATTTGGGAGAGCATTAGACTGAAGATCTATAAGTCCCTGGTTTGATCCCGGGTTTCGGCATGTTTAGTAGCTGTATTTTTGTTACAGAATAGCAATTTACCAGCAGAATCTTTCATTATCAGGTGTTGCTCTTCAAGAACACTTGATGCTCTTTTTTTCCCAACCTAAAACCCCAAATACGACTTCACATCTTTCACAATTAGCCGAAATAACTCAGTTGGGAGAGCGTTAGACTGAAGAACTAAAGGGTCCCTGGTTCGATCCTGGGTTTCGGCATATTTAGTTGCTGTTTTTTTGTTACAGAATAGCAATTTAGCAGCAGAAACTGCCGTGTTCAGGTTCTGGTCTTCAAGATCATTTCATGTTATTACAGTTTGCATTATTATTAGCCCCAATAAAAGAATTTCTTATTAGTAGAGCTTGGCGAAATAGCTCAGTTGTGACAACATTAGACTGAAGATCTAAGGGTGTCTTGTTCAATCCTGGGGTTTAGCATGGTTGGGTGTTTGCTTTTGCTACTGAATAGCAATTTAGCAGCAAAAACTGTTGTTTTCAGTTTTTGATCTTGAAAAACATTTTATGTTATTTCAGTTTGCAAAATCTTTAGCTCCAAAAAAAGACTTTCTTATCAGTATAGCTTGCCAAAATAGCTCAGTTGTGAGAGCAATAGACTGAAGACCTTAAAATCCCTAGTACGATCGTGGGTTTCCACATGTTTGGGTGTTTGCAGTTTGTTACTGAGTAGCAATTCAGCAAAAAGAAATTTAGCAGCAGAAACGTTTATTTTCAGGTTTCGCCCTCTAGGACACTTGATGTTCTTTCAGTTTGCCTTATCTTAAACACCAAAAAAGACTTTCCAAATGTCAGACGTAGCTGCAATATCTCATTTGGGAGAGCATTAGACTGAAGATCTATAAGTCCCTGGTTCGATCCCTGGTTTCGGCATGTTTAGTAGCTGTATTTTTGTTACAGAATAGCAATTTACCAGCAGAATCTTTCATTATCAGGTGTTGCTCTTCAAGAACACCTGATGCTCTTTTTTTCCCAACCTAAAACCCCAAATACGACTTCACATCTGTCACAATTAGCCGAAATAGCTCAGTTGGGAGAGCGTTAGACTGAAGAACTAAAGGATCCCGGGTTTCGGCATATTTAGTTACTGTTTTTTTTGTTACAGAATAGCAATTTAGCAGCAGAAACTGCCGTGTTCAGGTTCTGGTCTTCAAGAACATTTCATGTTATTACAGTTTGCATTATTATTTGCCCCAATAAAATAATTTCTTATTAGTAGAGCTTGGCGAAATAGCTCAGTTGTGACAACATTAGACTGAAGATCTAAGGGTGTCTTGTTCAATCCTGGGGTTTAGCATGGTTGGGTGTTTGCTATTGCTACTGAATAGCAATTTAGCAGCAAAAACTGTTGTGTTCAGGTTTTGATCTTGAAAAGCATTTTATGTTATTTCAGTTTGCAAAATCTTTAGCTCCTAAAAAAAGACATTCTTATCAGTATAGCTTGCCAAAATAGCTCAGTTGTGAGAGCAGTAGACTGAAGACCTTAAAATCCCTAGTACGATCATGGGTTTCCACATGTTTGGGTGTTTGCAGTTTGTTACTGAGTAGCAATTCAGCAAAAAGAAATTTAGCAGCAGAAACTTTCATTTTCAGGTTTCGCCCTCTAGGACACTTGATGTTCTTTCAGTTTGCCTTATCTTAAACACCAAAAAATACTTTCTAAACGTCAGACTTACATGCAATAGCTCTTTTGTGAGAGCATTAAACTGAAGATCTAAAGGTCCTGGGTTCGATCCCAGGATTCGGCATATTTAGTTGCGGTATTTTTGTTACAGAATAGCAATTTACCAGCAGAATCTTTCATTATCAGGTGTTGTTCATCAAGAACACTTAATGCTCTTTTTTTTCCCAGCCTAAAACCCCAAATACGGCTTGACATCTTTCACAATTAGCCGAAATAGCTCAGTTGGGAGAGCGTTAGACTGAAGATCTAAAGGTCCCTGGTTCGATCCCGGGTTTTGGCATATTTAGTTGCTGTTTTTTGTTACAGAATAGCAATTTAGCAGCAGAAACTGCCGTGTTCAGGTTCTGATCTTCAAGATCATTTCATGTTATTACAGTTTGCATTATTATTAGCCCCAATGAAAGAATTTCTTATTAGTAGAGCTTGGCGAAATAGCTCAGTTGTGAGAACATTAGACTGAAGATCTAAGGGTGTCTTGTTCAATCCTGGGGTTTAGCATGGTTGGGTGTTTGCTTTTGCTACTGAATAGCAATTTAGCAGCAAAAACTGTTGTTTTCAGTTTTTGATCTTGAAAAACATTTTATGTTATTTCAGTTTGCAAAATCTTTAGCTCCAAAAAAAGACTTTCTTATCAGTATAGCTTGCCAAAATAGCTCAGTTGTGAGAGCAATAGACTGAAGACTTTAAAATCCCTAGTACTATCGTGGGTTTCCACATGTTTGGGTGTTTGCATTTTGTTACTGAGTAGCAATTCAGCAAAAAGAAATTTAGCAGCAGAAACGTTTATTTTCAGGTTTCGCCCTCTAGGACACTTGATGTTCTTTCAGTTTGCCTTATCTTAAACACCAAAAAAGACTTTCCAAATGTCAGACGTAGCTGCAATAGCTCATTTGGGAGAGCATTAGACTGAAGATCTATAAGTCCCTGGTTCGATCCCGGGTTTCGGCATGTTTAGTAGCTGTATTTTTGTTACAGAATAGCAATTTACCAGCAGAATCTTTCATTATAAGGTGTTGCTCTTCAAGAACACTTGATGCTCTTTTTTCCCCAACCTAAAACCCCAAATACGACTTCACATCTGTCACAATTAGCTGAAATAGCTCAGTTGGGAGAGCATTAAACTGAAGATCTAAAGGTCCCTGGTTCGATCCCGGGTTTCGGCATATTTAGTTGCTGTTTTTTTGTTACAGAATAGCAATTTAGCAGCAGAAACTGCCGTGTTCAGGTTCTGGTCTTCAAGAACATTTCATGTTATTACAGTTTGCATTATTATTAGCCCCAATAAAAGAATTTCTTATTAGTAGAGCTTGGCAAAATAGCTCAGTAGTGAGAACATTAGACTGAAGATCTAAGGGTGTCTTGTTCAATCCTGGGGTTTAGCATGGTTGGGTGTTTGCTTTTGCTACTGAATAGCAATTTAGCAGCAAAAACTGTTGTTTTCAGTTTTTGATCTTGAAAAACATTTGATGTTATTTCAGTTTGCAAAATCTTTAGCTCCAAAAAAAGACATTCTTATCAGTATAGCTTGCCAAAATAGCTCAGTTGTGAGAGCAATAGACTGAAGACCTTAAAATCCCTAGTACGATCGTGGGTTTCCACATGTTTGGGTGTTTGCATTTTCTTACTGAGTAGCAATTCAGCAAAAAGAAATTTAGCAGCAGAAACGTTTATTTTCAGGTTTCGCCCTCTAGGACACTAGATGTTCTTTCAGTTTGCCTTATCTTAAACACCAAAAAAGACTTTCCAGATGTCAGACGTAGCTACAATAGCTCATTTGGGAGAGCATTAGACTGAAGATCTATAAGTCCCTGGTTCGATCCCGGGTTTCGGCATGTAAAGTAGCTGTATTTTTGTTACAGAATAGCAATTTACCAGCAGAATCTTTCATTATAAGGTGTTGCTCTAAACATGGGTCTTCAACCTGCGACCCTCCAGCTGCTGTGGAACTACACATCCCAGCATGCCCTGCCTCAGTTTTAGCATACCTTAATAGCAAAACTGTAGCAGGGCATGCTGGGATGTGTAGTTTCACAGCAGCTGGAGGGCCACAGGATGAAGACCCATGCTCTACAAGAACACTTGATGCTCTTTTTTTCCCAACCTAAAACCCCAAATACGACTTCACATCTGTCACAATTAGCCAAAATAGCTCAGTTGGGAGAGCGTTAAGGTGTGTACACACGGTAAGATATTTTCTTCCGATTCTGACTATATAGTCAGAATCGGAAGAAAAGATAGTGCAGATCGCAAGGTGACAGTCACCTTGCGATCCCGATCCGATGCCGATGCGCGGCCCCGCGCGGTCGGCATCGGCAGAAAAAATAGGCTGTGCAGGCAAGTCAATCCTGGCTATCTCTATAGAAGAGATAGTCAGGATTGACATCGCACATAGCCAGCATCGCAAGCACACTCATTATGTGCTTGCGATACTGGCTAAGTGCCGACCCGGCCCCCTGTCGCACGGTGAGAATCGGATAAGTCCGAATCTCACCGTGTGTATGCACCCTAAGACTGAAGATCTAAAGGTCCCTGGTTTGATCCCGGGTTTCGGCATATTTAGCTGCTGTTTTTTTTGTTACAGAATAGCAATTTAGCAGCAGAAAATGCCGTGTTCAGGTTCTGGTCTTCAAGAACATTTCATGTTATTACAGTTTGCATTATTATTAGCCCCAATAAAAGAATTTCTTATTAGTAGAGCTTGGCGAAATAGCTCAGTTGTGACAACATTAGACTGAAGATCTAAGGGTGTCTTGTTCAATCCTGGGGTTTAGCATGGTTGGGTGTTTGCTTTTGCTACTGAATAGCAATTTAGCAGCAAAAACTGTTGTGTTCAGGTTTTGATCTTGAAAAGCATTTTATGTTATTTCAGTTTGCAAAATCTTTAGCTCCTAAAAAAAGACATTCTTATCAGTATAGCTTGCCAAAATAGCTCAGTTGTGAGAGCAATAGACTGAAGACCTTAAAATCCCTAGTACGATCGTGGGTTTCCACATGTTTGGGTGTTTGCAGTTTGTTACTGAGTAGCAATTCAGCAAAAAGAAATTTAGCAGCAGAAACTTTCATTTTCAGGTTTCGCCCTCTAGGAAAATTGATGTTCTTTCAGTTTGCCTTATCTTAAACACCAAAAAAGACTTTCTAAACGTCAGACTTACACGCAATAGCTCTTTTGTGAGAGCATTAAACTGAAGATCTAAAGGTCCTGGGTTCGATCCCAGGATTCGGCATATTTAGTTGCGGTATTTTTGTTACAGAATAGCAATTTACCAGCAGAATCTTTCATTATCAGGTGTTGTTCATCAAGAACACTTAATGCTCTTTTTTTTCCTAGCCTAAAACCCCAAATACGGCTTGACATCTTTCACAATTAGCTGAAATAGCTCAGTTGGGAGAGCGTTAGACTGAAGATCTAAAGGTCCCTGGTTCGATCCCGGGTTTCGGCATATTTAGTTGCTGTTTTTTTTGTTACAGAATAGCAATTTAGCAGCAGAAACTGCCGTGTTCAGGTTCCTGTCTTCAAGATCATTTCATGTTAAAACAGTTTGCATTATTATTAGCCCCAATGAAAGAATTTCTTATTAGTAGAGCTTGGCGAAATAGCTCAGTTGTGAGAACATTAGACTGAAGATCTAAGGGTGTCTTGTTCAATCCTGGGGTTTAGCATGGTTGGGTGTTTGCTTTTGCTACTGAATAGCAATTTAGCAGCAAAAACTGTTGTTTTCAGTTTTTGATCTTGAAAAACATTTTATGTTATTTCAGTTTGCAAAATCTTTAGCTCCAAAAAAAGACTTTCTTATCAGTATAGCTTGCCAAAATAGCTCAGTTGTGAGAGCAATAGACTGAAGACCTTAAAATCCCTAGTACGATCGTGGGTTTCCACATGTTTGGGTGTTTGCATTTTGTTACTGAGTAGCAATTCAGCAAAAAGAAATTTAGCAGCAGAAACGTTTATTTTCAGGTTTCGCCCTCTAGGACACTTGATGTTCTTTCAGTTTGCCTTATCTTAAACACCAAAAAAGACTTTCTAAATGTCAGACGTAGCTGCAATAGCTCATTTGGGAGAGCATTAGACTGAAGATCTATAAGTCCCTGGTTTGATCCCGGGTTTCGGCATGTTTAGTAGCTGTATTTTTGTTACAGAATAGCAATTTACCAGCAGAATCTTTCATTATCAGGTGTTGCTCTTCAAGAACACTTGATGCTCTTTTTTTCCCAACCTAAAACCCCAAATACGACTTCACATCTTTCACAATTAGCCGAAATAACTCAGTTGGGAGAGCGTTAGACTGAAGAACTAAAGGGTCCCTGGTTCGATCCTGGGTTTCGGCATATTTAGTTGCTGTTTTTTTGTTACAGAATAGCAATTTAGCAGCAGAAACTGCCGTGTTCAGGTTCTGGTCTTCAAGATCATTTCATGTTATTACAGTTTGCATTATTATTAGCCCCAATAAAAGAATTTCTTATTAGTAGAGCTTGGCGAAATAGCTCAGTTGTGACAACATTAGACTGAAGATCTAAGGGTGTCTTGTTCAATCCTGGGGTTTAGCATGGTTGGGTGTTTGCTTTTGCTACTGAATAGCAATTTAGCAGCAAAAACTGTTGTTTTCAGTTTTTGATCTTGAAAAACATTTTATGTTATTTCAGTTTGCAAAATCTTTAGCTCCAAAAAAAGACTTTCTTATCAGTATAGCTTGCCAAAATAGCTCAGTTGTGAGAGCAATAGACTGAAGACCTTAAAATCCCTAGTACGATCGTGGGTTTCCACATGTTTGGGTGTTTGCAGTTTGTTACTGAGTAGCAATTCAGCAAAAAGAAATTTAGCAGCAGAAACGTTTATTTTCAGGTTTCGCCCTCTAGGACACTTGATGTTCTTTCAGTTTGCCTTATCTTAAACACCAAAAAAGACTTTCCAAATGTCAGACGTAGCTGCAATATCTCATTTGGGAGAGCATTAGACTGAAGATCTATAAGTCCCTGGTTCGATCCCTGGTTTCGGCATGTTTAGTAGCTGTATTTTTGTTACAGAATAGCAATTTACCAGCAGAATCTTTCATTATCAGGTGTTGCTCTTCAAGAACACCTGATGCTCTTTTTTTCCCAACCTAAAACCCCAAATACGACTTCACATCTGTCACAATTAGCCGAAATAGCTCAGTTGGGAGAGCGTTAGACTGAAGAACTAAAGGATCCCGGGTTTCGGCATATTTAGTTACTGTTTTTTTTGTTACAGAATAGCAATTTAGCAGCAGAAACTGCCGTGTTCAGGTTCTGGTCTTCAAGAACATTTCATGTTATTACAGTTTGCATTATTATTTGCCCCAATAAAATAATTTCTTATTAGTAGAGCTTGGCGAAATAGCTCAGTTGTGACAACATTAGACTGAAGATCTAAGGGTGTCTTGTTCAATCCTGGGGTTTAGCATGGTTGGGTGTTTGCTATTGCTACTGAATAGCAATTTAGCAGCAAAAACTGTTGTGTTCAGGTTTTGATCTTGAAAAGCATTTTATGTTATTTCAGTTTGCAAAATCTTTAGCTCCTAAAAAAAGACATTCTTATCAGTATAGCTTGCCAAAATAGCTCAGTTGTGAGAGCAGTAGACTGAAGACCTTAAAATCCCTAGTACGATCATGGGTTTCCACATGTTTGGGTGTTTGCAGTTTGTTACTGAGTAGCAATTCAGCAAAAAGAAATTTAGCAGCAGAAACTTTCATTTTCAGGTTTCGCCCTCTAGGACACTTGATGTTCTTTCAGTTTGCCTTATCTTAAACACCAAAAAATACTTTCTAAACGTCAGACTTACATGCAATAGCTCTTTTGTGAGAGCATTAAACTGAAGAGCTAAAGGTCCTGGGTTCGATCCCAGGATTCGGCATATTTAGTTGCGGTATTTTTGTTACAGAATAGCAATTTACCAGCAGAATCTTTCATTATCAGGTGTTGTTCATCAAGAACACTTAATGCTCTTTTTTTTCCCAGCCTAAAACCCCAAATACGGCTTGACATCTTTCACAATTAGCCGAAATAGCTCAGTTGGGAGAGCGTTAGACTGAAGATCTAAAGGTCCCTGGTTCGATCCCGGGTTTTGGCATATTTAGTTGCTGTTTTTTGTTACAGAATAGCAATTTAGCAGCAGAAACTGCCGTGTTCAGGTTCTGATCTTCAAGATCATTTCATGTTATTACAGTTTGTATTATTATTAGCCCCAATGAAAGAATTTCTTATTAGTAGAGCTTGGCGAAATAGCTCAGTTGTGAGAACATTAGACTGAAGATCTAAGGGTGTCTTGTTCAATCCTGGGGTTTAGCATGGTTGGGTGTTTGCTTTTGCTACTGAATAGCAATTTAGCAGCAAAAACTGTTGTTTTCAGTTTTTGATCTTGAAAAACATTTTATGTTATTTCAGTTTGCAAAATCTTTAGCTCCAAAAAAAGACTTTCTTATCAGTATAGCTTGCCAAAATAGCTCAGTTGTGAGAGCAAAAGACTGAAGACTTTAAAATCCCTAGTACGATCGTGGGTTTCCACATGTTTGGGTGTTTGCATTTTGTTACTGAGTAGCAATTCAGCAAAAAGAAATTTAGCAGCAGAAACGTTTATTTTCAGGTTTCGCCCTCTAGGACACTTGATGTTCTTTCAGTTTGCCTTATCTTAAACACCAAAAAAGACTTTCCAAATGTCAGACGTAGCTGCAATAGCTCATTTGGGAGAGCATTAGACTGAAGATCTATAAGTCCCTGGTTCGATCCCGGGTTTCGGCATGTTTAGTAGCTGTATTTTTGTTACAGAATAGCAATTTACCAGCAGAATCTTTCATTATAAGGTGTTGCTCTTCAAGAACACTTGATGCTCTTTTTTTCCCAACCTAAAACCCCAAATACGACTTCACATCTGTCACAATTAGCTGAAATAGCTCAGTTGGGAGAGCATTAAACTGAAGATCTATAAGTCCCTGGTTCGATCCCGGGTTTCGGCATGTAAAGTAGCTGTATTTTTGTTACAGAATAGCAATTTACCAGCAGAATCTTTCATTATAAGGTGTTGCTCTACAACATGGGTCTTCAACCTGCGACCCTCCAGCTGCTGTGGAACTACACATCCCAGCATGCCCTGCCTCAGTTTTAGCATACCTTAATAGCAAAACTGTAGCAGGGCATGCTGGGATGTGTAGTTTCACAGCAGCTGGAGGGCCACAGGATGAAGACCCATGCTCTACAAGAACACTTGATGCTCTTTTTTTCCCAACCTAAAACCCCAAATACGACTTCACATCTGTCACAATTAGCCAAAATAGCTCAGTTGGGAGAGCGTTAAGGTGTGTACACACGGTAAGATATTTTCTTCCGATTCTGACTATATAGTCAGAATCGGAAGAAAAGATAGTGCAGATCGCAAGGTGACAGTCACCTTGCGATCCCGATCCGATGCCGATGCGCGGCCCCGCGCGGTCGGCATCGGCAGAAAAAATAGGCTGTGCAGGCAAGTCAATCCTGGCTATCTCTATAGAAGAGATAGTCAGGATTGACATCGCACATAGCCAGCATCGCAAGCACACTCATTATGTGCTTGCGATACTGGCTAAGTGCCGACCCGGCCCCCTGTCGCACGGTGAGAATCGGATAAGTCCGAATCTCACCGTGTGTATGCACCCTAAGACTGAAGATCTAAAGGTCCCTGGTTTGATCCCGGGTTTCGGCATATTTAGCTGCTGTTTTTTTTGTTACAGAATAGCAATTTAGCAGCAGAAAATGCCGTGTTCAGGTTCTGGTCTTCAAGAACATTTCATGTTATTACAGTTTGCATTATTATTAGCCCCAATAAAAGAATTTCTTATTAGTAGAGCTTGGCGAAATAGCTCAGTTGTGACAACATTAGACTGAAGATCTAAGGGTGTCTTGTTCAATCCTGGGGTTTAGCATGGTTGGGTGTTTGCTTTTGCTACTGAATAGCAATTTAGCAGCAAAAACTGTTGTGTTCAGGTTTTGATCTTGAAAAGCATTTTATGTTATTTCAGTTTGCAAAATCTTTAGCTCCTAAAAAAAGACATTCTTATCAGTATAGCTTGCCAAAATAGCTCAGTTGTGAGAGCAATAGACTGAAGACCTTAAAATCCCTAGTACGATCGTGGGTTTCCACATGTTTGGGTGTTTGCAGTTTGTTACTGAGTAGCAATTCAGCAAAAAGAAATTTAGCAGCAGAAACTTTCATTTTCAGGTTTCGCCCTCTAGGAAAATTGATGTTCTTTCAGTTTGCCTTATCTTAAACACCAAAAAAGACTTTCTAAACGTCAGACTTACACGCAATAGCTCTTTTGTGAGAGCATTAAACTGAAGATCTAAAGGTCCTGGGTTCGATCCCAGGATTCGGCATATTTAGTTGCGGTATTTTTGTTACAGAATAGCAATTTACCAGCAGAATCTTTCATTATCAGGTGTTGTTCATCAAGAACACTTAATGCTCTTTTTTTCCTAGCCTAAAACCCCAAATACGGCTTGACATCTTTCACAATTAGCTGAAATAGCTCAGTTGGGAGAGCGTTAGACTGAAGATCTAAAGGTCCCTGGTTCGATCCCGGGTTTCGGCATATTTAGTTGCTGTTTTTTTTGTTACAGAATAGCAATTTAGCAGCAGAAACTGCCGTGTTCAGGTTCCTGTCTTCAAGATCATTTCATGTTAAAACAGTTTGCATTATTATTAGCCCCAATGAAAGAATTTCTTATTAGTAGAGCTTGGCGAAATAGCTCAGTTGTGAGAACATTAGACTGAAGATCTATAAGTCCCAGGTTCGATCCCGGGTTTCGGCATGTTTAGTAGCTGTATTTTTGTTACAGAATAGCAATTTACCAGCAGAATCTTTCATTATAAGGTGTTGCTCTTCAAGAACACTTGATGCTCTTTTTTTCCCAACCTAAAACCCCAAATACGACTTCACATCTGTCACAATTAGCTGAAATAGCTCAGTTGGGAGAGCATTAAACTAAAGATCTAAAGGTCCCTGGTTCGATCCCGGGTTTCGGCATATTTAGTTGCTGTTTTTTTGTTACAGAATAGCAATTTAGCAGCAGAAACTGCCGTGTTCAGGTTCTGGTCTTCAAGAACATTTCATGTTATTACAGTTTGCATTATTATTAGCCCCAATAAAAGAATTTCTTATTAGTAGAGCTTGGCAAAATAGCTCAGTAGTGAGAACATTAGACTGAAGATCTAAGGGTGTCTTGTTCAATCCTGGGGTTTAGCATGGTTGGGTGTTTGCTTTTGCTACTGAATAGCAATTTAGCAGCAAAAACTGTTGTTTTCAGTTTTTGATCTTGAAAAACATTTTATGTTATTTCAGTTTGCAAAATCTTTAGCTCCAAAAAAAGACATTCTTATCAGTATAGCTTGCCAAAATAGCTCAGTTGTGAGAGCAATAGACTGAAGACCTTAAAATCCCTAGTACGATCGTGGGTTTCCACATGTTTGGGTGTTTGCATTTTCTTACTGAGTAGCAATTCAGCAAAAAGAAATTTAGCAGCAGAAACGTTTATTTTCAGGTTTCGCCCTCTAGGACACTAGATGTTCTTTCAGTTTGCCTTATCTTAAACACCAAAAAAGACTTTCCAGATGTCAGACGTAGCTACAATAGCTCATTTGGGAGAGCATTAGACTGAAGATCTATAAGTCCCTGGTTCGATCCCGGGTTTCGGCATGTAAAGTAGCTGTATTTTTGTTACAGAATAGCAATTTACCAGCAGAATCTTTCATTATAAGGTGTTGCTCTACAACATGGGTCTTCAACCTGCGACCCTCCAGCTGCTGTGGAACTACACATCCCAGCATGCCCTGCCTCAGTTTTAGCATACCTTAATAGCAAAACTGTAGCAGGGCATGCTGGGATGTGTAGTTTCACAGCAGCTGGAGGGCCACAGGATGAAGACCCATGCTCTACAAGAACACTTGATGCTCTTTTTTTCCCAACCTAAAACCCCAAATACGACTTCACATCTGTCACAATTAGCCAAAATAGCTCAGTTGGGAGAGCGTTAAGGTGTGTACACACGGTAAGATATTTTCTTCCGATTCTGACTATATAGTCAGAATCGGAAGAAAAGATAGTGCAGATCGCAAGGTGACAGTCACCTTGCGATCCCGATCCGATGCCGATGCGCGGCCCCGCGCGGTCGGCATCGGCAGAAAAAATAGGCTGTGCAGGCAAGTCAATCCTGGCTATCTCTATAGAAGAGATAGTCAGGATTGACATCGCACATAGCCAGCATCGCAAGCACACTCATTATGTGCTTGCGATACTGGCTAAGTGCCGACCCGGCCCCCTGTCGCACGGTGAGAATCGGATAAGTCCGAATCTCACCGTGTGTATGCACCCTAAGACTGAAGATCTAAAGGTCCCTGGTTTGATCCCGGGTTTCGGCATATTTAGCTGCTGTTTTTTTTGTTACAGAATAGCAATTTAGCAGCAGAAAATGCCGTGTTCAGGTTCTGGTCTTCAAGAACATTTCATGTTATTACAGTTTGCATTATTATTAGCCCCAATAAAAGAATTTCTTATTAGTAGAGCTTGGCGAAATAGCTCAGTTGTGACAACATTAGACTGAAGATCTAAGGGTGTCTTGTTCAATCCTGGGGTTTAGCATGGTTGGGTGTTTGCTTTTGCTACTGAATAGCAATTTAGCAGCAAAAACTGTTGTGTTCAGGTTTTGATCTTGAAAAGCATTTTATGTTATTTCAGTTTGCAAAATCTTTAGCTCCTAAAAAAAGACATTCTTATCAGTATAGCTTGCCAAAATAGCTCAGTTGTGAGAGCAATAGACTGAAGACCTTAAAATCCCTAGTACGATCGTGGGTTTCCACATGTTTGGGTGTTTGCAGTTTGTTACTGAGTAGCAATTCAGCAAAAAGAAATTTAGCAGCAGAAACTTTCATTTTCAGGTTTCGCCCTCTAGGAAAATTGATGTTCTTTCAGTTTGCCTTATCTTAAACACCAAAAAAGACTTTCTAAACGTCAGACTTACACGCAATAGCTCTTTTGTGAGAGCATTAAACTGAAGATCTAAAGGTCCTGGGTTCGATCCCAGGATTCGGCATATTTAGTTGCGGTATTTTTGTTACAGAATAGCAATTTACCAGCAGAATCTTTCATTATCAGGTGTTGTTCATCAAGAACACTTAATGCTCTTTTTTTTCCTAGCCTAAAACCCCAAATACGGCTTGACATCTTTCACAATTAGCTGAAATAGCTCAGTTGGGAGAGCGTTAGACTGAAGATCTAAAGGTCCCTGGTTCGATCCCGGGTTTCGGCATATTTAGTTGCTGTTTTTTTTGTTACAGAATAGCAATTTAGCAGCAGAAACTGCCGTGTTCAGGTTCCTGTCTTCAAGATCATTTCATGTTAAAACAGTTTGCATTATTATTAGCCCCAATGAAAGAATTTCTTATTAGTAGAGCTTGGCGAAATAGCTCAGTTGTGAGAACATTAGACTGAAGATCTAAGGGTGTCTTGTTCAATCCTGGGGTTTAGCATGGTTGGGTGTTTGCTTTTGCTACTGAATAGCAATTTAGCAGCAAAAACTGTTGTTTTCAGTTTTTGATCTTGAAAAACATTTTATGTTATTTCAGTTTGCAAAATCTTTAGCTCCAAAAAAAGACTTTCTTATCAGTATAGCTTGCCAAAATAGCTCAGTTGTGAGAGCAATAGACTGAAGACCTTAAAATCCCTAGTACGATCGTGGGTTTCCACATGTTTGGGTGTTTGCATTTTGTTACTGAGTAGCAATTCAGCAAAAAGAAATTTAGCAGCAGAAACGTTTATTTTCAGGTTTCGCCCTCTAGGACACTTGATGTTCTTTCAGTTTGCCTTATCTTAAACACCAAAAAAGACTTTCCAAATGTCAGACGTAGCTGCAATAGCTCATTTGGGAGGGCATTAGACTGAAGATCTACAAGTCCCTGGTTCGATCCCGGGTTTCGGCATGTTTAGTAGCTGTATTTTTGTTACAGAATAGCAATTTACCAGCAGAATCTTTCATTATAAGGTGTTGCTCTACAAGAACACTTGATGCTCTTTTTTTCCCAACCTAAAACCCCAAATACGACTTCACATCTGTCACAATTAGCCAAAATAGCTCAGTTGGGAGAGCGTTAGACTGAAGATCTAAAGGTCCCTGGTTCGATCCCGGGTTTCGGCATATTTAGCTGCTGTTTTTTTTTTTTTACAGAATAGCAATTTAGCAGCAGAAACTGCCGTGTTCAGGTTCTGGTCTTCAAGAACATTTCATGTTATTACAGTTTGCATTATTATTAGCCCCAATAAAAGAATTTCTTATTAGTAGAGCTTGGCGAAATAGGTCAGTTGTGACAACATTAGACTGAAGATCTAAGGGTGTCTTGTTCAATCCTGGGGTTTAGCATGGTTGGGTGTTTGCTTTTGCTACTGAATAGCAATTTAGCAGCAAAAACTGTTGTGTTCAGGTTTTGATCTTGAAAAGCATTTTATGTTATTTCAGTTTGCAAAATCTTTAGCTCCTAAAAAAAGACATTCTTATCAGTATAGCTTGCCAAAATAGCTCAGTTGTGAGAGCAATAGACTGAAGACCTTAAAATCCCTAGTACGATCGTGGGTTTCCACATGTTTGGGTGTTTGCAGTTTGTTACTGAGTAGCAAGTCAGCAAAAAGAAATTTAGCAGCAGAAACTTTCATTTTCAGGTTTCGCCCTCTAGGACACTTGATGTTCTTTCAGTTTGCCTTATCTTAAACACCAAAAAAGACTTTCTAAACGTCAGACTTACACGCAATAGCTCTTTTGTGAGAGCATTAAACTGAAGATCTAAAGCTCCTGGGTTCGATACCAGGATTCGGCATGTTTAGTTGCTGTATTTTTGTTACAGAATAGCAATTTACCAGCAGAATCTTTCATTATCAGGTGCTGTTCATCAAGAACACTTAATGCTCTTTTTTTTCCCAGCCTAAAACCCCAAATACGGCTTGACATCTTTCACAATTAGCCGAAATAGCTCAGTTGGGAGAGTGTTAGACTGAAGATCTAAAGGTCCCTGGTTCGATCCCGGGTTTCCGCATATTTAGTTGCTGTTTTTTTGTTACAGAATAGCAATTTAGCAGCAGAAACTGCCGTGTTCAGGTTCCTGTCTTCAAGTTCATTTCATGTTATTACAGTTTGCATTATTATTAGCCCCAATAAAAGAATTTCTTATTAGTAGAGCTTGACGAAATAGCTCAGTTGTGAGAACATTAGACTGAAGATCTAAGGGTGTCTTGTTCAATCCTGGGGTTTAGCATGGTTGGGTGTTTGCTTTTGCTACTGAATAGCAATTTAGCAGCAAAAACTGTTGTTTTCAGTTTTTGATCTTGAAAAACATTTTATGTTATTTCAGTTTGCAAAATCTTTAGCTCCAAAAAAAGACATTCTTATCAGTATAGCTTGCCAAAATAGCTCAGTTGTGAGAGCAATAGACTGAAGACCTTAAAATCCCTAGTACGATCGTGGGTTTCCACGTGTTTGGGTGTTTGCATTTTGTTACTGAGTAGCAATTCAGCAAAAAGAAATTTAGCAGCAGAAACGTTTATTTTCAGGTTTCGCCCTCTAGGACACTTGATGTTCTTTCAGTTTACCTTATCTTAAACACCAAAAAAGACTTTCCAAATGTCAGACGTAGCTGCAATAGCTCATTTGGGAGAGCATTAGACTGAAGATCTATAAGTCCCTGGTTCAATCCCGGGTTTCGGCATGTTTAGTAGCTGTATTTTTGTTACAGAATAGCAATTTACCAGCAGAATCTTTCATTATAAGGTGTTGCTCTTCAAGAACACTTGATGCGCTTTTTTTCCCAACCTAAAACCCCAAATACGACTTCACATCTGTCACAATTAGCCGAAATAGCTCAGTTGGGAGAGCGTTAGACTGAAGATCTAAAGGTCCATGGTTCGATCCTGGGTTTCAGCATATTTAGTTGCTGTTTTTTTGTTACAGAATAGCAATTTAGCAGCAGAAACTGCCGTGTTCAGGTTCTGGTCTTCAAGATCATTTCATGTTATTACAGTTTGCATTATTATTAGCCCCAATAAAAGAATTTCTTATTAGTAGAGCTTGGCGAAATAGCTTAGTTGTGAGAACATTAGACTGAAGATCTAAGGGTGTCTTGTTCAATCCTGGGGTTTAGCATGGTTGGGTGTTTGCTTTTGCTACTGAATAGCAATTTAGCAGCAAAAACTGTTGTTTTCAGTTTTTGATCTTGAAAAACATTTTATGTTATTTCAGTTTGCAAAATCTTTAGCTCCAAAAAAAGACATTCTTATCAGTATAGCTTGCCAAAATAGCTCAGTTGTGAGAGCAATAGACTGAAGACCTTAAAATCCCTAGTACGATCGTTTGTTTCCACATGTTTGGGTGTTTGCATTTTGTTACTGAGTAGCAATTCAGCAAAAAGAAATTTAGCAGCAGAAACGTTTATTTTCAGGTTTCGCCCTCTAGGACACTTGATGTTCTTTCAGTTTGCCTTATCTTAAACACCAAAAAAGACTTTCCAAATGTCAGACGTAGCTGCAATAGCTCATTTGGGAGAGCATTAGACTGAAGATCTATAAGTCCCTGGTTCGATCCCGGGTTTCGGGCATGTTTAGTAGCTGTATTTTTGTTACAGAATAGCAATTTACCAGCAGAATCTTTCATTATAAGGTGTTGCTCTTCAAGAACACTTGATGCTCTTTTTTTCCCAACCTAAAACCCCAAATACGACTTCACATCGGTCACAATTAGCCGAAATAGCTCAGTTGGGAAAGCGTTAGACTGAAAATCTAAAGGTCCCTGGTTCGATCCTGGGTTTCGGCATATTTAGTTGCTGTTTTTTTTGTTACAGAATAGCAATTTAACAGCAGAAACTGCCGTGTTCAGGTTCTGGTCTTCAAGAACATTTCATGTTATTACAGTTTGCATTATTATTAGCCCCAATAAAAGAATTTCTTATTAGTAGAGCTTGGCGAAATAGCTCAGTTGTGAGAACATTAGACTGAAGATCTAAGGGTGTCTTGTTCAATCCTGGGGTTTAGCATGGTTGGGTGTTTGCTTTTGCTACTGAATAGCAATTTAGCAGCAAAAACTGTTGTTTTCAGTTTTTGATCTTGAAAAACATTTTATGTTATTTCAGTTTGCAAAATCTTTAGCTCCAAAAAAAGACATTCTTATCAGTATAGCTTGCCAAAATAGCTCAGTTGTGAGAGCAATAGACTGAAGACCTTAAAATCCCTAGTACGATCGTGGGTTTCCACATGTTTGGGTGTTTGCATTTTGTTACTGAGTAGCAATTCAGCAAAAAGAAATTTAGCAGCAGAAACGTTTATTTTCAGGTTTCGCCCTCTAGGACACTTGATGTTCTTTCAGTTTGCCTTATCTTAAGCACCAAAAAAGACTTTCCAAATGTCAGACGTAGCTGCAATAGCACATTTGGGAGAGCATTAGACTGAAGATCTATAAGTCCCTGGTTCGATCCCGGGTTTCGGCATGTTTAGTAGCTGTATTTTTGTTACAGAATAGCAATTTACCAGCAGAATCTTTCATTATAAGGTGTTGCTCTTCAAGAACACTTGATGCTCTTTTTTTCCCAACCTAAAACCCCAAATACGACTTCACATCTGTCACAATTAGCCGAAATAGCTCAGTTGGGAGAGCGTTGTACTGAAGATCTGAAGGTCCCTGGTTCGATCCCGGGTTTCGGCATATTTAGTTGCTGTTTTTTTTGTTACAGAATAGCAATTTAGCAGCAGAAACTGCCGTGTTCAGGTTCTGGTCTTCAAGATCATTTCATGTTATTACAGTTTGCATTATTATTAGCCCCAAAAAAAGAATTTCTTATTAGTAGAGCTTGGCGAAATAGCTCAGTTGTGACAACATTAGACTGAAGATCTAAGGGTGTCTTGTTCAATCCTGGGGTTTAGCATGGTTGGGTGTTTGCTTTTGCTACTGAATAGCAATTTAGCAGGAAAAACTGTTGTTTTCAGTTTTTGATCTTGAAAAACATTTTATGTTATTTCAGTTTGCAAAATCTTTAGCTCCAAAAAAAGACATTCTTATCAGTATAGCTTGCCAAAATAGCTCAGTTGTGAGAGCAATAGACTGAAGACCTTAAAATCCCTAGTACGATCGTGGGTTTCCACATGTTTGGGTGTTTGCATTTTGATACTGAGTAGCAATTCAGCAAAAAGAAATTTAGCAGCAGAAACATTTATTTTCAGGTTTCGCCCTCTAGGACACTTGATGTTCTTTCAGTTTGCCTTATCTTAAACACCAAAAAAGACTTTCTAAACGTCAGACTTACACGCAATAGCTCTTTTGTGAGAGCATTAAACTGAAGATCTAAAGCTCCTGGGTTCGATCCCTGGTTTCGGCATGTTTAGTAGCTGTATTTTTGTTACAGAATAGCAATTTACCAGCAGAATCTATCATTATCAGGTGTTGTTCATCAAGAACACTTAATGCTCTTTTTTTTCCCAGCCTAAAACCCCAAATACGGCTTGACATCTTTCACAATTAGCCGAAATAGCTCAGTTGGGAGAGCGTTAGACTGAAGATTTAAAGGTCCCTGGTTCGATCCCGGGTTTCGGCATATTTAGTTGCTGTTTTTTTGTTACAGAATAGCAATTTAGCAGCAGAAACTGCCGTGTTCAGGTTCTGGTCTTCAAGATCATTTCATGTTATTACAGTTTGCATTATTATTAGCCCCAATAAAAGAATTTCTTATTAGTAGAGCTTGGCGAAATTGCTCAGTTGTGACAACATTAGACTGAAGATCTAAGGGTGTCTTGTTCAATCCTGGGGTTTAGCATGGTTGGGTGTTTGCTTTTGCTACTGAATAGCAATTTAGCAGCAAAAACTGTTTTTTCAGTTTTTGATCTTGAAAAACATTTTATGTTATTTCAGTTTGCAAAATCTTTAGCTCCAAAAAAAGACATTCTTATCAGTATAGCTTGCCAAAATAGCTCAGTTGTGAGAGCAATAGACTGAAGACCTTAAAATCCCTAGTACGATCGTGGGTTTCCACATGTTTGGGTGTTTGCATTTTGTTACTGAGTAGCAATTCAGCAAAAAGAAATTTAGCAGCAGAAACGTTTATTTTTAGGTTTCGCCCTCTAGGACACTTGATGTTCTTTCAGTTTGCCTTATCTTAAACACCAAAAAAGACTTTCCAAATGTCAGACGTAGCTGCAATAGCTCATTTGGGAGAGCATTTGACTGAAGATCTATAAGTCCCTGGTTCGATCCTGGGTTTCGGCATGTTTAGTAGCTGTATTTTTGTTACAGAATAGCAATTTACCAGCAGAATCTTTCATTATAAGGTGTTGCTCTTCAAGAACACTTGATGCTCTTTTTTTCCCAACCTAAAACCCCAAATACGACTTCACATCTGTCACAATTAGCCGAAATAGCTCAGTTGGGAGAGCGTTAGACTGAAGATCTAAAGGTCCCTGGTTCGATCCTGGGTTTCGGCATATTTAGTTGCTGTTTTTTTTGTTACAGAATAGCAATTTAACAGCAGAAACTGCCGTGTTCAGGTTCTGGTCTTCAAGAACATTTCATGTTATTACAGTTTGCATTATTATTAGCCCCAATAAAATAATTTCTTATTAGTAGAGCTTGGCGAAATAGCTCAGTTGTGACAACATTAGACTGAAGATCTAAGGGTGTCTTGTTCAATCCTGGGGTTTAGCATGGTTGGGTGTTAGCTTTTGCTACTGAATAGCAATTTAGCAGCAAAAACTGTTGTTTTCAGTTTTTGATCTTGAAAAACATTTTATGTTATTTCAGTTTGCAAAATCTTTAGCTCCAAAAAAAGACATTCTTATCAGTATAGCTTGCCAAAATAGCTCAGTTGTGAGAGCAATAGACTGAAGACCTTAAAATCCCTAGTACGATTGTGGGTTTCCACATGTTTGGGTGTTTGCATTTTGTTACTGAGTAGCAATTCAGCAAAAAGAAATTTAGCAGCAGAAACGTTTATTTTCAGGTTTCGCCCTCTAGGACACTTGATGTTCTTTCAGTTTGCCTTATCTTAAACACCAAAAAAGACTTTCCAAATGTCAGACGTAGCTGCAATAGCTCATTTGGGAGAGCATTAGACTGAAGATCTATAAGTCCCTGGTTCGATCCCGGGTTTCGGCATGTTTAGTAGCTGTATTTTTGTTACAGAATAGCAATTTACCAGCAGAATCTTTTATTATCAGGTGTTGCTCTTCAAGAACACTTGATGCTCTTTTTTTCCCAACCTAAAACCCCAAATACGACTTCACATCTGTCACAATTAGCCGAAATAGCTCAGTTGGGAGAGCGTTAGACTGAAGATCTAAAGGTCCCTGGTTCGGTTTCTTCATATTTAGTTGCTGTTTTTTTTGTTACAGAATAGCAATTTAGCAGCAGAAACTGCAGTGTTCAGGTTCTGGTCTTCAAGAACATTTCATGTTATTACAGTTTGCATTATTATTAGCCCCAATAAAATAATTTCTTATTAGTAGAGCTTGGCGAAATAGCTCAGTTGTGACAACATTAGACTGAAGATCTAAGGGTGTCTTGTTCAATCCTGGGGTTTAGCATGGTTGGGTGTTTGCTTTTGCTACTGAATAGCAATTTAGCAGCAAAAACTGTTGTGTTCAGGTTTTGATCTTGAAAAGCATTTTATGTTATTTCAGTTTGCAAAATCTTTAGCTCCTAAAAAAAGACATTCTTATCAGTATAGCTTGCCAAAATAGCTCAGTTGTGAGAGCAATAGACTGAAGACCTTAAAATCCCTAGTACGATCGTAGGTTTCCACATGTTTTGGTGTTTGCAGTTTGTTACTGAGTAGCAAGTCAGCAAAAAGAAATTTAGCAGCAGAAACTTTCATTTTCAGGTTTCGCCCTCTAGGACACTTGATGTTCTTTCAGTTTGCCTTATCTTAAACACCAAAAAAGACTTTCTAAACGTCAGACTTACACGCAATAGCTCTTTTGTGAGAGCATTAAACTGAAGATCTAAAGCTCCTGGGTTCGATCCCAGGATTCGGCATGTTTAGTTGCTGTATTTTTGTTACAGAATAGCAATTTACCAGCAGAATCTTTCATTATCAGGTGTTGTTCATCAAGAACACTTAATGCTCTTTTTTTCCCCAGCCTAAAACCCCAAATACAGCTTGACATCTTTCACAATTAGCCGAAATAGCTCAGTTGGGAGAGCGTTAGACTGAAGATCTAAAGGTTCCTGGTTCGATCCCGGGTTTCGGCATATTTAGTTGCTGTTTTTTTGTTACAGAATAGCAATTTAGCAGCAGAAACTGCCGTGTTCAGGTTCTGGTCTTCAAGATCATTTCATGTTATTACAGTTTGCATTATTATTAGCCCCAATAAAAGAATTTCTTATTAGTAGAGCTTGGCGAAATAGCTCAGTTGTGACAACATTAGACTGAAGATCTAAGGGTGTCTTGTTCAATCCTGGGGTTTAGCATGGTTGGGTGTTTGCTTTTGCTACTGAATAGCAATTTAGCAGCAAAAACTGTTGTTTTCAGTTTTTGATCTTGAAAAACATTTTATGTTATTTCAGTTTGCAAAATCTTTAGCTCCAAAAAAAGACATTCTTATCAGTATAGCTTGCCAAAATAGCTCAGTTGTGAGAGCAATAGACTGAAGACCTTAAAATCCCTAGTACGATCGTGGGTTTCCACATGTTTGGGTGTTTGCATTTTGTTACTGAGTAGCAATTCGGCAAAAAGAAATTTAGCAGCAGAAACGTTTATTTTCAGGTTTCGCCCTCTAGGACACTTGATGTTCTTTCAGTTTGCCTTATCTTAAACACCAAAAAAGACTTTCCAGATGTCAGACGTAGCTGCAATAGCTCATTTGGGAGAGCATTAGACTGAAGATCTATAAGTCCCTGGTTCGATCCCGGGTTTCGGCATGTTTAGTAGCTGTATTTTTGTTACAGAATAGCAATTTACCAGCAGAATCTTTTATTATCAGGTGTTGCTCTTCAAGAACACTTGATGCTCTTTTTTTTCCCAACCTAAAACCCCAAATACGACTTCACTTCTGTCACAATTAGCCGAAATAGCTCAGTTGGGAGAGCGTTAGACTGAAGATCTAAAGGTCCCTGGTTCGATCCCGGGTTTCGGCATATTTAGTTGCTGTTTTTTTTGTTACAGAATAGCAATTTAGCAGCAGAAACTGCCGTGTTCAGGTTCTGGTCTTCTTTCAGTTTGCCTTATCTTAAACACCAAAAAAGACTTTCTAAACGTCAGACTTACAAACAATAGCTCTTTTGTGAGAGCATTAAACTGAAGATCTAAAGCTCCTGGGTTCGATCCCAGGATTCGGCATGTTTAGTTGCTGTATTTTTGTTACAGAATAGCAATTTACCAGCAGAATCTTTCATTATCAGGTGTTGTTCATCAAGAACACTTAATGCTCTTTTTTTCCCCAGCCTAAAACCCCAAATACGGCTTCTCATTTTTCACAATTAGCCGAAATAGCTCAGTTGGTAGAGCGTTAGACTAAAGATCTACAGGTCCCTGGTTCGATCCTGGGTTTCTGCATATTTAGTTGCTGTTTTTTTGTTACAGAATAGCAATTTAGCAGCAGAAACTGCCGTGTTCAGGTTCTGGTCTTCAAGTTCATTTCATGTTATTACAGTTTGCATTATTATTAGCCCCAATAAAAGAATTTCTTATTAGTAGAGCTTGGCGAAATAGCTCAGTTGTGAGAACATTAGACTGAAGATCTAAGGGTGTCTTGTTCAATCCTGGGGTTTAGCATGGTTGGGTGTTTGCTTTTGCTACTGAATAGCAATTTAGCAGCAAAAACTGTTGTTTTCAGTTTTTGATCTTGAAAAACATTTTATGTTATTTCAGTTTGCAAAATCTTTAGCTCCAAAAAAAGACATTCTTATCAGTATAGCTTGCCAAAATAGCTCAGTTGTGAGAGCAATAGACTGAAGACCTTAAAATCCCTAGTACGATCGTGGGTTTCCACATGTTTGGGTGTTTGCATTTTGTTACTGAGTAGCAATTCGGCAAAAAGAAATTTAGCAGCAGAAACGTTTATTTTCAGGTTTCGCCCTCTAGGACACTTGATGTTCTTTCAGTTTGCCTTATCTTAAACACCAAAAAAGACTTTCCAGATGTCAGACGTAGCTGCAATAGCTCATTTGGGAGAGCATTAGACTGAAGATCTATAAGTCCCTGGTTCGATCCCGGGTTTCGGCATGTTTAGTAGCTGTATTTTTGTTACAGAATAGCAATTTACCAGCAGAATCTTTCATTATAAGGTGTTGCTCTTCAAGAACACTTGATGGTCTTTTTTTCCCAACCTAAAACCCCAAATACGACTTCACATCTGTCACAATTAGCCGAAATAGCTCAGTTGGGAGAGCGTTAGACTGAAGATCTAAAGGTCCCTGGTTCGATCCCGGGTTTCGGCATATTTAGTTGCTGTTTTTTTTGTTACAGAATAGCAATTTAACAGCAGAAACTGCCGTGTTCAGGTTCTGGTCTTCAAGAACATTTCATGTTATTACAGTTTGCATTATTATTAGCCCCAATAAAATAATTTCTTATTAGTAGAGCTTGGCGAAATAGCTCAGTTGTGACAACATTAGACTGAAGATCTAAGGGTGTCTTGTTCAATCCTGGGGTTTAGCATGGTTGGGTGTTTGCTTTTGCTACTGAATAGCAATTTAGCAGCAAAAACTGTTGTTTTCAGTTTTTGATCTTGAAAAACATTTTATGTTATTTCAGTTTGCAAAATCTTTAGCTCCAAAAAAAGACATTCTTATCAGTATAGCTTGCCAAAATAGCTCAGTTGTGAGAGCAATAGACTGAAGACCTTAAAATCCCTAGTACGATCGTGGGTTTCCACATGTTTGGGTGTTTGCATTTTGTTACTGAGTAGCAATTCGGCAAAAAGAAATTTAGCAGCAGAAACGTTTATTTTCAGGTTTCGCCCTCTAGGACACTTGATGTTCTTTCAGTTTGCCTTATCTTAAACACCAAAAAAGACTTTCCAGATGTCAGACGTAGCTGCAATAGCTCATTTGGGAGAGCATTAGACTGAAGATCTATAAGTCCCTGGTTCGATCCCGGGTTTCGGCATGTTTAGTAGCTGTATTTTTGTTACAGAATAGCAATTTACCAGCAGAATCTTTTATTATCAGGTGTTGCTCTTCAAGAACACTTGATGCTCTTTTTTTTCCCAACCTAAAACCCCAAATACGACTTCACTTCTGTCACAATTAGCCGAAATAGCTCAGTTGGGAGAGCGTTAGACTGAAGATCTAAAGGTCCCTGGTTCGATCCCGGGTTTCGGCATATTTAGTTGCTGTTTTTTTTGTTACAGAATAGCAATTTAGCAGCAGAAACTGCCGTGTTCAGGTTCTGGTCTTCTTTCAGTTTGCCTTATCTTAAACACCAAAAAAGACTTTCTAAACGTCAGACTTACAAACAATAGCTCTTTTGTGAGAGCATTAAACTGAAGATCTAAAGCTCCTGGGTTCGATCCCAGGATTCGGCATGTTTAGTTGCTGTATTTTTGTTACAGAATAGCAATTTACCAGCAGAATCTTTCATTATCAGGTGTTGTTCATCAAGAACACTTAATGCTCTTTTTTTCCCCAGCCTAAAACCCCAAATACGGCTTCTCATTTTTCACAATTAGCCGAAATAGCTCAGTTGGTAGAGCGTTAGACTAAAGATCTACAGGTCCCTGGTTCGATCCTGGGTTTCTGCATATTTAGTTGCTGTTTTTTTGTTACAGAATAGCAATTTAGCAGCAGAAACTGCCGTGTTCAGGTTCTGGTCTTCAAGTTCATTTCATGTTATTACAGTTTGCATTATTATTAGCCCCAATAAAAGAATTTCTTATTAGTAGAGCTTGGCGAAATAGCTCAGTTGTGAGAACATTAGACTGAAGATCTAAGGGTGTCTTGTTCAATCCTGGGGTTTAGCATGGTTGGGTGTTTGCTTTTGCTACTGAATAGCAATTTAGCAGCAAAAACTGTTGTTTTCAGTTTTTGATCTTGAAAAACATTTTATGTTATTTCAGTTTGCAAAATCTTTAGCTCCAAAAAAAGACATTCTTATCAGTATAGCTTGCCAAAATAGCTCAGTTGTGAGAGCAATAGACTGAAGACCTTAAAATCCCTAGTACGATCGTGGGTTTCCACATGTTTGGGTGTTTGCATTTTGTTACTGAGTAGCAATTCGGCAAAAAGAAATTTAGCAGCAGAAACGTTTATTTTCAGGTTTCGCCCTCTAGGACACTTGATGTTCTTTCAGTTTGCCTTATCTTAAACACCAAAAAAGACTTTCCAGATGTCAGACGTAGCTGCAATAGCTCATTTGGGAGAGCATTAGACTGAAGATCTATAAGTCCCTGGTTCGATCCCGGGTTTCGGCATGTTTAGTAGCTGTATTTTTGTTACAGAATAGCAATTTACCAGCAGAATCTTTCATTATAAGGTGTTGCTCTTCAAGAACACTTGATGGTCTTTTTTTCCCAACCTAAAACCCCAAATACGACTTCACATCTGTCACAATTAGCCGAAATAGCTCAGTTGGGAGAGCGTTAGACTGAAGATCTAAAGGTCCCTGGTTCGATCCCGGGTTTCGGCATATTTAGTTGCTGTTTTTTTTGTTACAGAATAGCAATTTAACAGCAGAAACTGCCGTGTTCAGGTTCTGGTCTTCAAGAACATTTCATGTTATTACAGTTTGCATTATTATTAGCCCCAATAAAATAATTTCTTATTAGTAGAGCTTGGCGAAATAGCTCAGTTGTGACAACATTAGACTGAAGATCTAAGGGTGTCTTGTTCAATCCTGGGGTTTAGCATGGTTGGGTGTTTGCTTTTGCTACTGAATAGCAATTTAGCAGCAAAAACTGTTGTTTTCAGTTTTTGATCTTGAAAAACATTTTATGTTATTTCAGTTTGCAAAATCTTTAGCTCCAAAAAAAGACATTCTTATCAGTATAGCTTGCCAAAATAGCTCAGTTGTGAGAGCAATAGACTGAAGACCTTAAAATCCCTAGTACGATCGTGGGTTTCCACATGTTTGGGTGTTTGCATTTTGTTACTGAGTAGCAATTCAGCAAAAAGAAATTTAGCAGCAGAAACGTTTATTTTCAGGTTTCGCCCTCTAGGACACTTGATGTTCTTTCAGTTTGCCTTATCTTAAACACCAAAAAAGACTTTCCAAATGTCAGACGTAGCTGCAATAGCTCATTTGGGAGAGCATTAGACTGAAGATCTATAAGTCCCCGGTTCTATCCCGGGTTTTGGCATGTTTAGTAGCTGTATTTTTGTTACAGAATAGCAATTTACCAGCAGAATCTTTCATTATAAGGTGTTGCTCTTCAAGAACACTTGATGCTCTTTTTTTCCCAACCTAAAACCCCAAATACGACTTCACATCTGTCACAATTCGCCGAAATAGCTCAGTTGGGAGAGCGTTAGACTGAAGATCTAAAGGTCCCTGGTTCGATCCTGGGTTTCGGCATATTTAGTTGCTGTTTTTTTTTGTTACAGAATAGCAATTTAGCAGCAGAAACTGCCGTGTTCAGGTTCTGGTCTTCAAGAACATTTCATGTTTTTACAGTTTGCATTATTATTAGCCCCAATAAAATAATTTCTTATTAGTAGAGCTTGGCGAAATAGCTCAGTTGTGACAACATTAGACTGAAGATCTAAGGGTGTCTTGTTCAATCCTGGGGTTTAGCATGGTTGGGTGTTTGCTTTGGCTACTGAATAGCAATTTAGCAGCAAAAACTGTTGTGTTCAGGTTTTGATCTTGAAAAGCATTTTATGTTATTTCAGTTTGCAAAATCTTTAGCTCCTAAAAAAAGACATTCTTATCAGTATAGCTTGCCAAAATAGCTCAGTTGTGAGAGCAATAGACTGAAGACCTTAAAATCCCTAGTATGATCGTGGGTTTCCACATGTTTGGGTGTTTGCAGTTTGTTACTGAGTAGCAAGTCAGCAAAAAGAAATTTAGCAGCAGAAACTTTCATTTTCAGGTTTCGCCCTCTAGGACACTTGATGTTCTTTCAGTTTGCCTTATCTTAAACACCAAAAAAGACTTTCTAAACGTCAGACTTACAAACAATAGCTCTTTTGTGAGAGCATTAAACTGAAGATCTAAAGCTCCTGGGTTCGATCCCAGGATTCGGCATGTTTAGTTGCTGTATTTTTGTTACAGAATAGCAATTTACCAGCAGAATCTTTCATTATCAGGTGTTGTTCATCAAGAACACTTAATGCTCTTTTTTCCCCCAGCCTAAAACCCCAAATACGGCTTCACATTTTTCTCAATTAGCCGAAATAGCTCAGTTGGTAGAGCGTTAGACTAAAGATCTAAAGGTCCCTGGTTTGATCCCGGGTTTCGGCATATTTAGTTGCTGTTTTTTTGTTACAGAATAGCAATTTAGCAGCAGAAACTGCCGTGTTCAGGTTCTGGTCTTCAAGTTCATTTCATGTTATTACAGTTTGCATTATTATTAGCCCCAATAAAAGAATTTCTTATTAGTAGAGCTTGGCGAAATAGCTCAGTTGTGAGAACATTAGACTGAAGATCTAAGGGTGTCTTGTTCAATCCTGGGGTTTAGCATGGTTGGGTGTTTGCTTTTGCTACTGAATAGCAATTTAGCAGCAAAAACTGTTGTTTTCAGTTTTTGATCTTGAAAAACATTTTATGTTATTTCAGTTTGCAAAATCTTTAGCTCCAAAAAAAGACATTCTTATCAGTATAGCTTGCCAAAATAGCTCAGTTGTGAGAGCAATAGACTGAAGACCTTAAAATCCCTAGTACGATCGTGGGTTTCCACATGTTTGGGTGTTTGCATTTTGTTACTGAGTAGCAATTCAGCAAAAAGAAATTTAGCAGCAGAAACGTTTATTTTCAGGTTTCGCCCTCTAGGACACTTGATGTTCTTTCAGTTTGCCTTATCTTAAACACCAAAAAAGACTTTCCAAATGTCAGACGTAGCTGCAATAGCTCATTTGGGAGAGCATTAGACTGAAGATCTATAAGTCCCTGGTTCGATCCTGGGTTTCGGCATGTTTAGTAGCTGTATTTTTGTTACAGAATAGCAATTTACCAGCAGAATCTTTCATTATAAGGTGTTGCTCTTCAAGAACACTTGATGCTCTTTTTTTCCCAACCTAAAACCCAAAATACGACTTCACATTTGTCACAATTAGCCGAAATAGCTCAGTTGGGAGAGCGTTAGACTGAAGATCTAAAGGTCCCTGGTTCGATCCTGGGTTTCGGCATATTTAGTTGCTGTTTTTTTTGTTACAGAATAGCAATTTAACAGCAGAAACTGCCGTGTTCAGGTTCTGGTCTTCAAGAACATTTCATGTTATTACAGTTTGCATTATTATCAGCCCCAATAAAAGAATTTCTTATTAGTAGAGCTTGGCGAAATAGCTCAGTTGTGACAACATTAGACTGAAGATCTAAGGGTGTCTTGTTCAATCCTGGGGTTTAGCATGGTTGGGTGTTTGCTTTTGCTACTGAATTGCAATTTAGCAGCAAAAACTGTTGTTTTCAGTTTTTGATCTTGAAAAACATTTTATGTTATTTCAGTTTGCAAAATCTTTAGCTCCAAAAAAAGACATTCTTATCAGTATAGCTTGCCAAAATAGCTCAGTTGTGAGAGCAATAGACTGAAGACCTTAAAATCCCTAGTACGATCGTGGGTTTCCACATGTTTGGGTGTTTGCATTTTGTTACTGAGTAGCAATTCAGCAAAAAGAAATTTAGCAGCAGAAACGTTTATTTTCAGGTTTCGCCCTCTAGGACACTTGATGTTCTTTCAGTTTGCCTTATCTTAAACACCAAAAAAGACTTTCCAAATGTCAGACGTAGCTGCAATAGCTCATTTGGGAGAGCATTAGACTGAAGATCTATAAGTCCCTGGTTCGATCCCGGGTTTCGGCATGTTTAGTAGCTGTATTTTTGTTACAGAATAGCAATTTACCAGCAGAATCTTTCATTATAAGGTGTTGCTCTTCAAGAACACTTGATGCTCTTTTTTTCCCAACCTAAAACCCCAAATACGACTTCACATCTGTCACAATTAGCCGAAATAGCTCAGTTGGGAGAGCGTTAGACTGAAGATCTAAAGGTCCCTGGTTCGATCCCGGGTTTCGGCATAATTAGTTGCTGTTTTTTTTGTTACAGAATAGCAATTTAGCAGCAGAAACTGCCGTGTTCAGGTTCTGGTCTTCAAGAACATTTCATGTTATTACAGTTTGCATTATTATTAGCCCCAATAAAATAATTTCTTATTAGTAGAGCTTGGCGAAATAGCTCAGTTGAGACAACATTAGACTGAAGATCTAAGGGTGTCTTGTTCAATCCTGGGGTTTAGCATGGTTGGGTGTTTGCTTTTGCTACTGAATAGCAATTTAGCAGCAAAAACTGTTGTGTTCAGGTTTTGATCTTGAAAAGCATTTTATGTTATTTCAGTTTGCAAAATCTTTAGCTCCTAAAAAAAGACATTCTTATCAGTATAGCTTGCCAAAATAGCTCAGTTGTGAGAGCAATAGACTGAAGACCTTAAAATCCCTAGTACGATCGTGGGTTTCCACATGTTTGGGTGTTTGCAGTTTGTTACTGAGTAGCAAGTCAGCAAAAAGAAATTTAGCAGCAGAAACTTTCATTTTCAGGTTTCGCCCTCTAGGACACTTGATGTTCTTTCAGTTTGCCTTATCTTAAACACCAAAAAAGACTTTCTAAACGTCAGACTTACAAACAATAGCTCTTTTGTGAGAGCATTAAACTGAAGATCTAAAGCTCCTGGGTTCGATCCCAGGATTCGGCATGTTTAGTTGCTGTATTTTTGTTACAGAATAGCAATTTACCAGCAGAATCTTTCATTATCAGGTGTTGTTCATCAAGAACACTTAATGCTCTTTTTTTCCCCAGCCTAAAACCCCAAATACGGCTTTACATTTTTCACAATTAGCCGAAATAGCTCAGTTGGTAGAGCGTTAGACTAAAGATCTAAAGGTCCCTGGTTCGATCCCGGGTTTCTGCATATTTAGTTGCTGTTTTTTTGTTACAGAATAGCAATTTAGCAGCAGAAACTGCCGTGTTCAGGTTCTGGTCTTCAAGTTCATTTCATGTTATTACAGTTTGCATTATTATTAGCCCCAATAAAAGAATTTCTTATTAGTAGAGCTTGGCGAAATAGCTCAGTTGTGAGAACATTAGACTGAAGATCTAAGGGTGTCTTGTTCAATCCTTGGGTTTAGCATGGTTGGGTGTTTGCTTTTGCTACTGAATAGCAATTTAGCAGCAAAAACTGTTGTTTTCAGTTTTTGATCTTGAAAAACATTTTATGTTATTTCAGTGTGCAAAATCTTTAGCTCCAAAAAAAGACATTCTTATCAGTATAGCTTGCCAAAATAGCTCAGTTGTGAGAGCAATAGACTGAAGACCTTAAAATCCCTAGTACGATCGTGGGTTTCCACATGTTTGGGTGTTTGCATTTTGTTACTGAGTAGCAATTCAGCAAAAAGAAATTTAGCAGCAGAAACGTTTATTTTCAGGTTTCGCCCTCTAGGACACTTGATGTTCTTTCAGTTTGCCTTATCTTAAACACCAAAAAAGACTTTCCAAATGTCAGACGTAGCTGCAATAGCTCATTTGGGAGAGCATTAGACTGAAGATCTATAAGTCCCTGGTTCGATCCTGGGTTTCGGCATGTTTAGTAGCTGTATTTTTGTTACAGAATAGCAATTTACCAGCAGAATCTTTCATTATAAGGTGTTGCTCTTCAAGAACACTTGATGCTCTTTTTTTCCCAACCTAAAACCCCAAATACGACTTCACATCTGTCACAATTAGCCGAAATAGCTCAGTTGGGAGAGCGTTAGACTGAAGATCTAAAGGATCCTGGGTTTCGGCATATTTAGTTGCTGTTTTTTTTGTTACAGAATAGCAATTTAACAGCAGAAACTGCCGTGTTCAGGTTCTGGTCTTCAAGAACATTTCATGTTATTACAGTTTGCATTATTATTAGCCCCAATAAAATAATTTCTTATTAGTAGAGCTTGGCGAAATAGCTCAGTTGTGACAACATTAGACTGAAGATCTAAGGGTGTCTTGTTCAATCCTGGGGTTTAGCATGGTTGGGTGTTTGCTTTTGCTACTGAATAGCAATTTAGCAGCAAAAACTGTTGTTTTCAGTTTTTGATCTTGAAAAACATTTTATGTTATTTCAGTTTGCAAAATCTTTAGCTCCTAAAAAAGACATTCTTATCAGTATAGCTTGCCAAAATAGCTCAGTTGTGAGAGCAATAGACTGAAGACCTTAAAATCCCTTGTACGATCGTGGGTTTCCACATGTTTGGGTGTTTGCATTTTGTTACTGAGTAGCAATTCAGCAAAAAGAAATTTAGCAGCAGAAACGTTTATTTTCAGGTTTCGCCCTCTAGGACACTTGATGTTCTTTCAGTTTGCCTTATCTTAAACACCAAAAAAGACTTTCCAAATGTCAGACGTAGCTGCAATAGCTCATTTGGGAGAGCATTAGACTGAAGATCTATAATTCCCTGGTTCGATCCCGGGTTTCGGCATGTTTAGTAGCTGTATTTTTGTTACAGAATAGCAATTTACCAGCAGAATCTTTTATTATCAGGTGTTGCTCTTCAAGAACACTTGATGCTCTTTTTTTCCCAACTTAAAACCCCAAATACGACTTCACATCTGTCACAATTAGCCGAAATAGCTCAGTTGGGAGAGCGTTAGACTGAAGATCTAAAGGTCCCTTGTTCGATCCCGGGTTTCGGCATATTTAGTTGCTGTTTTTTTTGTTACAGAATAGCAATTTAGCAGCAGAAACTGCCGTGTTCAGGTTCTGGTCTTCAAGAACATTTCATGTTATTACAGTTTGCATTATTATTAGCCCCAATAAAATAATTTCTTATTAGTAGAGCTTGGCGAAATAGCTCAGTTGTGACAACATTAGACTGAAGATCTAAGGGTGTCTTGTTCAATCCTGGGGTTTAGCATGGTTGGGTGTTTGCTTTTGCTACTGAATAGCAATTTAGCAGCAAAAACTGTTGTGTTCAGGTTTTGATCTTGAAAAGCATTTTATGTTATTTCAGTTTGCAAAATCTTTAGCTCCTAAAAAAAGACATTCTTATCAGTATAGCTTGCCAAAATAGCTCAGTTGTGAGAGCAATAGACTGAAGACCTTAAAATCCCTAGTACGATCGTGGGTTTCCACATGTTTGGGTGTTTGCAGTTTGTTACTGAGTAGCAAGTCAGCAAAAAGAAATTTAGCAGCAGAAACGTTTATTTTCAGGTTTCGCCCTCTAGGACACTTGATGTTCTTTCAGTTTGCCTTATCTTAAACACCAAAAAAGACTTTCCAAATGTCAGACGTAGCTGCAATAGCTCATTTGGGAGAGCATTAGACTGAAGATCTATAAGTCCCTGGTTCGATCCTAGGTTTCGGCATGTTTAGTAGCTGTATTTTTGATACAGAATAGCAATTTACCAGCAGAATCTTTCATTATAAGGTGTTGCTCTTCAAGAACACTTGATGCTCTTTTTTTCCCAACCTAAAACCCCAAATACGACTTCACATCTGTCACAATTAGCCGAAATAGCTCAGTTGGGAGAGCGTTATACTGAAGATCTAAAGGTCCCTGGTTCGATCCTGGGTTTCGGCATATTTAGTTGCTGTTTTTTTTGTTACAGAATAGCAATTTAACAGCAGAAACTGCCGTGTTCAGGTTCTGGTCTTCAAGAACATTTCATGTTATTACAGTTTGCATTATTATTAGCCCCAATAAAAGAATTTCTTATCAGTAGAGCTTGGCGAAATAGCTCAGTTGTGACAACATTAGACTGAAGATCTAAGGGTGTCTTGTTCAATCCTGGGGTTTAGCATGGTTGGGTGTTTGCTTTTGCTACTGAATAGCAATTTAGCAGCAAAAACTGTTGTTTTCAGGTTTTGATCTTGAAAAACATTTTATGTTATTTCAGTTTGCAAAATCTTTAGCTCCAAAAAAAGACATTCTTATCAGTATAGCTTGCCAAAATAGCTCAGTTGTGAGAGCAATAGACTGAAGACCTTAAAATCCCTAGTACGATCGTGGGTTTCCACATGTTTGGGTGTTTGCATTTTGTTACTGAGTAGCAATTCAGCAAAAAGAAATTTAGCAGCAGAAACGTTTATTTTCAGGTTTCGCCCTCTAGGACACTTGATGTTCTTTCAGTTTGCCTTATCTTAAACACCAAAAAAGACTTTCCAAATGTCAGACGTAGCTGCAATAGCTCATTTGGGAGAGCATTAAACTGAAGATCTATAAGTCCCTGGTTCGATCCCGGGTTTCGGCATGTTTAGTAGCTGTATTTTTGTTACAGAATAGCAATTTACCAGCAGAATCTTTTATTATCAGGTGTTGCTCTTCAAGAACACTTGATGCTCTTTTTTCCCCAACCTAAAACCCCAAATACGACTTCATATCTGTCACAATTAGCCGAAATAGCTCAGTCGGGAGAGCGTTAGACTGAAGATCTAAAGGTCCCTGGTTCGATCCCGGGTTTCGGCATATTTAGTTGCTGGTTTTTTTGTTACAGAATAGCAATTTAGCAGCAGAAACTGCCGTGTTCAGGTTCTGGTCTTCAAGAACATTTCATGTTATTACAGTTTGCATTATTATTAGCCCCCAATAAAATAATTTCTTATTAGTAGAGCTTGGCAAAATAGCTCAGTTGTGACAACATTAGACTGAAGATCTAAGGGTGTCTTGTTCAATCCTGGGGTTTAGCATGGTTGGGTGTTTGCTTTTGCTACTGAATAGCAATTTAGCAGCAAAAACTGTTGTGTTCAGGTTTTGATCTTGTTAAGCATTTTATGTTATTTCAGTTTGCAAAATCTTTAGCTCCTAAAAAAAGACATTCTTATCAGTATAGCTTGCCAAAATAGCTCAGTTGTGAGAGCAATAGACTGAAGACCTTAAAATCCCTAGTACGATCGTGGGTTTCCACATGTTTGGGTGTTTGCAGTTTGTTACTGAGTAGCAAGTCAGCAAAAAGAAATTTAGCAGCAGAAACTTTCATTTTCAGGTTTCGCCCTCTAGGACACTTGATGTTCTTTCAGTTTGCCTTATCTTAAACACCAAAAAAGACTTTCTAAACGTCAGACTTACACGCAATAGCTCTTTTGTGAGAGCATTAAACTGAAGATCTAAAGCTCCTGGGTTCGATCCCAGGATTCGGCATGTTTAGTTGCTGTATTTTTGTTACAGAATAGCAATTTACCAGCAGAATCTTTCATTATCAGGTGTTGTTCATCAAGAACACTTAATGCTCTTTTTTTCCCCAGCCTAAAACCCCAAATACAGCTTGACATCTTTCACAATTAGCTGAAATAGCTCAGTTGGGAGAGCGTTAGACTGAAGATCTAAAGGTCCCTGGTTCGATCCTGGGTTTCGGCATATTTAGTTGCTGTTTTTTTGTTACAGAATAGCAATTTAGCAGCAGAAACTGCCGTGTTCAGGTTCTGGTCTTCAAGATCATTTCATGTTATTACAGTTTGCATTATTATTAGCCCCAATAAAAGAATTTCTTATTAGTAGAGCTTGGCGAAATAGCTCAGTTGTGAGAACATTAGACTGAAGATCTAAGGGTGTCTTGTTCAATCCCTGGGTTTAGCATGGTTGGGTGTTTGCTTTTGCTACTGAATAGCAATTTAGCAGCAAAAACTGTTGTTTTCAGTTTTTGATCTTGAAAAACATTTTATGCTATTTCAGTTTGCAAAATCTTTAGCTCCAAAAAAAGACATTCTTATCAGTATAGCTTGCCAAAATAGCTCAGTTGTGAGAGCAATAGACTGAAGACCTTAAAATCCCTAGTACGATCTTGGGTTTCCACATGTTTGGGTGTTTGCATTTTGTTACTGAGTAGCAATTCAGCAAAAAGAAATTTAGCAGCAGAAACGTTTATTTTCAGGTTTCGCCCTCTAGGACACTTGATGTTCTTTCAGTTTGCCTTATCTAAAACACCAAAAAAGACTTTCCAAGTGTCAGACGTAGCTGCAAAAGCTGATTTGGGAGAGCATTAGACTGAAGATCTATAAGTCCCTGGTTCGATCCCAGGTTTCGGCATGTTTAGTAGCTGTGTTTTTGTTACAGAATAGCAATTTACCAGCAGAATCTTTCATTATAAGGTGTTGCTCTTCAAGAACACTTGATGCTCTTTTTTTCCCAACCTAAAACCCCAAATACGACTTCACATCTGTCACAATTAGCCGAAATAGCTCAGTTGGGAGAGCGTTAGACTGAAGATCTAAAGGTCCCTGGTTCGATCCCGGGTTTCGGCATATTTAGTTGCTGTTTTTTTTTGTTACAGAATAGCAATTTAGCAGCAGAAACTGCCGTGTTCAGGTTCTGGTCTTCAAGAACATTTCATGTTTTTACAGTTTGCATTATTATTAGCCCCAATAAAATAATTTCTTATTAGTAGAGCTTGGCGAAATAGCTCAGTTGTGACAACATTAGACTGAAGATCTAAGGGTGTCTTGTTCAATCCTGGGGTTTAGCATGGTTGGGTGTTTGCTTTTGCTACTGAATAGCAATTTAGCAGCAAAAACTGTTGTGTTCAGGTTTTGATCTTGAAAAGCATTTTATGTTATTTCAGTTTGCAAAATCTTTAGCTCCTAAAAAAAGATATTCTTATCAGTATAGCTTGCCAAAATAGCTCAGTTGTGAGAGCAATAGACTGAAGACCTTAAAATCCCTAGTACGATCGTGGGTTTCCACATGTTTGGGTGTTTGCAGTTTGTTACTGAGTAGCAAGTCAGCAAAAAGAAATTTAGCAGCAGAAACTTTCATTTTCAGGTTTCGCCCTCTAGGACACTTGATGTTCTTTCAGTTTGCCTTATCTTAAACACCAAAAAAGACTTTTTAAACGTCAGACTTACACGCACTAGCTCTTTTGTGAGAGCATTAAACTGAAGATCTAAAGCTCCTGGGTTCGATCCCAGGATTCGGCATGTTTAGTTGCTGTATTTTTTTTACAGAATAGCAATTTACCAGCAGAATCTTTCATTATCAGGTGTTGTTCATCAAGAACACTTAATGCTCTTTTTTTCCCCAGCCTAAAACCCCAAATACAGCTTGTCATCTTTCACAATTAGCCAAAATAGCTCAGTTGGGAGAGCGTTAGACTGAAGATCTAAAGGTCCCTGGTTCGATCCCGGGTTTCGGCATATTTAGTTGCTGTTTTTTTGTTACAGAATAGCAATTTAGCAGCAGAAACTACCGTGTTCAGGTTCTGGTCTTCAAGAACATTTCATGTTATTACAGTTTGCATTATTATCAGCCCCAATAAAATAATTTCTTATTAGTAGAGCTTGGCGAAATAGCTCAGTTGTGACAACATTAGACTGAAGATCTAAGGGTGTCTTGTTCAATCCTGGGGTTTAGCATGGTTGGGTGTTTGCTTTTGCTACTGAATAGCAATTTAGCAGCAAAAACTGTTGTGTTCAGGTTTTGATCTTGAAAAGCATTTTATGTTATTTCAGTTTGCAAAATCTTTAGCTCCTACAAAAAGACATTCTTATCAGTATAGCTTGCCAAAATAGCTCAGTTGTGAGAGCAATAGACTGAAGACCTTAAAATCCCTAGTACGATCGTGGGTTTCCACATGTTTGGGTGTTTGCAGTTTGTTACTGAGTAGCAAGTCAGCAAAAAGAAATTTAGCAGCAGAAACTTTCATTTTCAGGTTTCGCCCTCTAGGACACTTGATGTTCTTTCAGTTTGCCTTATCTTAAACACCAAAAAAGACTTTCTAAACGTCAGACTTACACGCAATAGCTCTTTTGTGAGAGCATTAAACTGAAGATCTAAAGCTCCTAGGTTCGATCCCAGGATTCGGCATGTTTAGTTGCTGTATTTTTGTTACAGAATAGCAATTTACCAGCAGAATCTTTCATTATCAGGTGTTGTTCATCAAGAACACTTAATGCTCTTTTTTTCCCCAGCCTAAAACCCCAAATACAGCTTGACATCTTTCACAATTAGCCGAAATAGCTCAGTTGGGATAGCGTTAGACTGAAGATCTAAAGGTCCCTGGTTCGATCCCGGGTTTCGGCATATTTAGTTGCTGTTTTTTTGTTACAGAATAGCAATTTAGCAGCAGAAACTGCCGTGTTCAGGTTCTGGTCTTCAAGATCATTTCATGTTATTACAGTTTGCATTATTATTAGCCCCAATAAAAGAATTTCTTATTAGTAGAGCTTGGCGAAATAGCTCAGTTGTGAGAACATTAGACTGAAGATCTAAGGGTGTCTTGTTCAATCCTGGGGTTTAGCATGGTTGGGTGTTTGCTTTTGCTACTGAATAGCAATTTAGCAGCAAAAATTGTTGTTTTCAGTTTTTGATCTTGAAAAACATTTTATGCTATTTCAGTTTGCAAAATCTTTAGCTCCAAAAAAAGACATTCTTATCAGTATAGCTTGCCAAAATAGCTCAGTTGTGAGAGCAATAGACTGAAGACCTTAAAATCCCTAGTACGATCGTGGGTTTCCACATGTTTGGGTGTTTGCATTTTGTTACTGAGTAGCAATTCAGCAAAAAGAAATTTAGCAGCAGAAACGTTTATTTTCAGGTTTCGCCCTCTAGGACACTTGATGTTCTTTCAGTTTGCCTTATCTTAAACACCAAAAAAGACTTTCCAAGTGTCAGACGTAGCTGCAAAAGCTGATTTGGGAGAGCATTAGAATGAAGATCTATAAGTCCCTGGTTCGATCCCGGGTTTCGGCATGTTTAGTAGCTGTATTTTTGTTACAGAATAGCAATTTACCAGCAGAATCTTTCATTATAAGGTGTTGCTCTTCAAGAACACTTGATGCTCTTTTTTTCCCAACCTAAAACCCCAAATACGACTTCACATCTGTCACAATTAGCCGAAATAGCTCAGTTGGGAGAGCGTTAGACTGAAGATCTAAAGGTCCCTTGTTCGATCCCGGGTTTCGGCATATTTAGTTGCTGTTTTTTTTTGTTACAGAATAGCAATTTAGCAGCAGAAACTGCCGTGTTCAGGTTCTGGTCTTCAAGAACATTTCATGTTTTTACAGTTTGCATTATTATTAGCCCCAATAAAATAATTTCTTATTAGTAGAGCTTGGCGAAATAGCTCAGTTGTGACAACATTAGACTGAAGATCTAAGGGTGTCTTGTTCAATCCTGGGGTTTAGCATGGTTGGGTGTTTGCTTTTGCTACTGAATAGCAATTTAGCAGCAAAAACTGTTGTGTTCAGGTTTTGATCTTGAAAAGCATTTTATGTTATTTCAGTTTGCAAAATCTTTAGCTCCTAAAAAAAGATATTCTTATCAGTATAGCTTGCCAAAATAGCTCAGTTGTGAGAGCAATAGACTGAAGACCTTAAAATCCCTAGTACGATCGTGGGTTTCCACATGTTTGGGTGTTTGCAGTTTGTTACTGAGTAGCAAGTCAGCAAAAAGAAATTTAGCAGCAGAAACTTTCATTTTCAGGTTTCGCCCTCTAGGACACTTGATGTTCTTTCAGTTTGCCTTATCTTAAACACCAAAAAAGACTTTTTAAACGTCAGACTTACACGCACTAGCTCTTTTTTGAGAGCATTAAACTGAAGATCTAAAGCTCCTGGGTTCGATCCCAGGATTCGGCATGTTTAGTTGCTGTATTTTTTTTACAGAATAGCAATTTACCAGCAGAATCTTTCATTATCAGGTGTTGTTCATCAAGAACACTTAATGCTCTTTTTTTCCCCAGCCTAAAACCCCAAATACAGCTTGTCATCTTTCACAATTAGCCAAAATAGCTCAGTTGGGAGAGCGTTAGACTGAAGATCTAAAGGTCCCTGGTTCGATCCCGGGTTTCGGCATATTTAGTTGCTGTTTTTTTGTTACAGAATAGCAATTTAGCAGCAGAAACTGCCGTGTTCAGGTTCTGGTCTTCAAGAACATTTCATGTTATTACAGTTTGCATTATTATCAGCCCCAATAAAATAATTTCTTATTAGTAGAGCTTGGCGAAATAGCTCAGTTGTGACAACATTAGACTGAAGATCTAAGGGTGTCTTGTTCAATCCTGGGGTTTAGCATGGTTGGGTGTTTGCTTTTGCTACTGAATAGCAATTTAGCAGCAAAAACTGTTGTGTTCAGGTTTTGATCTTGAAAAGCATTTTATGTTATTTCAGTTTGCAAAATCTTTAGCTCCTACAAAAAGACATTCTTATCAGTATAGCTTGCCAAAATAGCTCAGTTGTGAGAGCAATAGACTGAAGACCTTAAAATCCCTAGTACGATCGTGGGTTTCCACATGTTTGGGTGTTTGCAGTTTGTTACTGAGTAGCAAGTCAGCAAAAAGAAATTTAGCAGCAGAAACTTTCATTTTCAGGTTTCGCCCTCTAGGACACTTGATGTTCTTTCAGTTTGCCTTATCTTAAACACCAAAAAAGACTTTCTAAACGTCAGACTTACACGCAATAGCTCTTTTGTGAGAGCATTAAACTGAAGATCTAAAGCTCCTGGGTTCGATCCCAGGATTCGGCATGTTTAGTTGCTGTATTTTTGTTACAGAATAGCAATTTACCAGCAGAATCTTTCATTATCAGGTGTTGTTCATCAAGAACACTTAATGCTCTTTTTTTCCCCAGCCTAAAACCCCAAATACAGCTTGACATCTTTCACAATTAGCCGAAATAGCTCAGTTGGGAGAGCGTTAGACTGAAGATCTAAAGGTCCCTGGTTCGATCCCGGGTTTTGGCATATTTAGTTGCTGTTTTTTTGTTACAGAATAGCAATTTAGCAGCAGAAACTGCCGTGTTCAGGTTCTGGTCTTCAAGATCATTTCATGTTATTACAGTTTGCATTATTATTAGCCCCAATAAAATAATTTCTTATTAGTAGAGCTTGGCGAAATAGCTCAGTTGTGACAACATTAGACTGAAGATCTAAGGGTGTCTTGTTCAATCCTGGGGTTTAGCATGGTTGGGTGTTTGCTTTTGCTACTGAATAGCAATTTAGCAGCAAAAACTGTTGTTTTCAGTTTTTGATCTTGAAAAACATTTTATGTTATTTCAGTTTGCAAAATCTTTAGCTCCAAAAAAAGACATTCTTATCAGTATAGCTTGCCAAAATAGCTCAGTTGTGAGAGCAATAGACTGAAGACCTTAAAATCCCTAGTACGATCGTGGGTTTCCACATGTTTGGGTGTTTGCATTTTGTTACTGAGTAGCAATTCAGCAAAAAGAAATTTAGCAGCAGAAACGTTTATTTTCAGGTTTCGCCCTCTAGGACACTTGATGTTCTTTCAGTTTGCCTTATCTTAAACACCAAAAAAAGACTTTCCAAATGTCAGACGTAGCTGCAATAGCTCATTTGGGAGAGCATTAGACTGAAGATCTATAAGTCACTGGTTCGATCCCAGGTTTCGGCATGTTTAGTAGCTGTATTTTTGTTACAGAATAGCAATTTACAAGAAGAATCTTTTATTATCAGGTGTTGCTCTTCAAGAACACTTGATGCTCTTTTTTTCCCAACCTAAAACCCCAAATACGACTTCACATCTGCCTCAATTAGCCGAAATAGCTCAGTTGGGAGAGCGTTAGACTGAAGATCTAAAGGTCCCTGGTTCGATCCTGGGTTTTGGCATATTTAGTTGCTGGTTTTTTTGTTACAGAATAGCAATTTAACAGCAGAAACTGCCGTGTTCAGGTTCTGGTCTTCAAGAACATTTCATGTTATTACAGTTTGCATTATTATTAGCCCCAATAAAAGAATTTCTTATTAGTAGAGCTTGGCGAAATAGCTCAGTTGTGACAACATTAGACTGAAGATCTAAGGGTGTCTTGTTCAATCCTGGGGTTTAGCATGGTTGGGTGTTTGCTTTTGCTACTGAATAGCAATTTAGCAGCAAAAACTGTTGTTTTCAGTTTTTGATCTTGAAAAACATTTTATGTTATTTCAGTTTGCAAAATCTTTAGCTCCAAAAAAAGACATTCTTATCAGTATAGCTTGCCAAAATAGCTCAGTTGTGAGAGCAATAGACTGAAGACCTTAAAATCCCTAGTACGATTGTGGGTTTCCACATGTTTGGGTGTTTGCATTTTGTTACTGAGTAGCAATTCAGCAAAAAGAAATTTAGCAGCAGAAACGTTTATTTTCAGGTTTCGCCCTCTAGGACACTTGATGTTCTTTCAGTTTGCCTTATCTTAAACACCAAAAAAGACTTTCCAAATGTCAGACGTAGCTGCAATAGCTCATTTGGGAGAGCATTAGACTGAAGATCTATAAGTCCCTGGTTCGGTCCCGGGTTTCGGCATGTTTAGTAGCTGTATTTTTGTTACAGAATAGCAATTTACCAGCAGAATCTTTTATTATCAGGTGTTGCTCTTCAAGAACACTTGATGCTCTTTTTTTCCCAACCTAAAACCCCAAATACGACTTCACATCTGTCACAATTAGCCGAAATAGCTCAGTTGGGAGAGCGTTAGACTGAAGATCTAAAGGTCCCTGGTTCGGTTTCGGCATATTTAGTTGCTGTTTTTTTTGTTACAGAATAGCAATTTAGCAGCAGAAACTGCAGTGTTCAGGTTCTGGTCTTCAAGAACATTTCATGTTATTACAGTTTGCATTATTATTAGCCCCAATAAAATAATTTCTTATTAGTAGAGCTTGGCGAAATAGCTCAGTTGTGACAACATTAGACTGAAGATCTAAGGGTGTCTTGTTCAATCCTGGGGTTTAGCATGGTTGGGTGTTTGCTTTTGCTACTGAATAGCAATTTAGCAGCAAAAACTGTTGTGTTCAGGTTTTGATCTTGAAAAGCATTTTATGTTATTTCAGTTTGCAAAATCTTTAGCTCCTAAAAAAAGACATTCTTATCAGTATAGCTTGCCAAAATAGCTCAGTTGTGAGAGCAATAGACTGAAGACCTTAAAATCCCTAGTACGATCGTAGGTTTCCACATGTTTGGGTGTTTGCAGTTTGTTACTGAGTAGCAAGTCAGCAAAAAGAAATTTAGCAGCAGAAACTTTCATTTTCAGGTTTCGCCCTCTAGGACACTTGATGTTCTTTCAGTTTGCCTTATCTTAAACACCAAAAAAGACTTTCTAAACGTCAGACTTACACGCAATAGCTCTTTTGTGAGAGCATTAAACTGAAGATCTAAAGCTCCTGGGTTCGATCCCAGGATTCGGCATGTTTAGTTGCTGTATTTTTGTTACAGAATAGCAATTTACCAGCAGAATCTTTCATTATCAGGTGTTGTTCATCAAGAACACTTAATGCTCTTTTTTTCCCCAGCCTAAAACCCCAAATACAGCTTCACATCTTTCACAATTAGCCGAAATAGCTCAGTTGGGAGAGCGGTAGACTGAAGAGCTAAAGGTTCCTGGTTCGATCCCGGGTTTCGGCATATTTAGTTCCTGTTTTTTTGTTACAGAATAGCAATTTAGCAGCAGAAACTGCCGTGTTCAGGTTCTGGTCTTCAAGATCATTTCATGTTATTACAGTTTGCATTATTATTAGCCCCAATAAAAGAATTTCTTATTAGTAGAGCTTGGCGAAATAGCTCAGTTGTGACAACATTAGACTGAAGATCTAAGGGTGTCTTGTTCAATCCTGGGGTTTAGCATGGTTGGGTGTTTGCTTTTGCTACTGAATAGCAATTTAGCAGCAAAAACTGTTGTTTTCAGTTTTTGATCTTGAAAAACATTTTATGTTATTTCAGTTTGCAAAATCTTTAGCTCCAAAAAAAGACATTCTTATCAGTATAGCTTGCCAAAATAGCTCAGTTGTGAGAGCAATAGACTGAAGACCTTAAAATCCCTAGTACGATCGTGGGTTTCCACATGTTTGGGTGTTTGCATTTTGTTACTGAGTAGCAATTCGGCAAAAAGAAATTTAGCAGCAGAAACGTTTATTTTCAGGTTTCGCCCTCTAGGACACTTGATGTTCTTTCAGTTTGCCTTATCTTAAACACCAAAAAAGACTTTCCAAATGTCAGACGTAGCTGCAATAGCTCATTTGGGAGAGCATTAGACTGAAGATCTATAAGTCCCTGGTTCGATCCCGGGTTCCGGCATGTTTAGTAGCTGTATTTTTGTTACAGAATAGCAATTTACCAGCAGAATCTTTTATTATCAGGTGTTGCTCTTCAAGAACACTTGATGCTCTTTTTTTTCCCAACCTAAAACCCCAAATACGACTTCACTTCTGTCACAATTAGCCGAAATAGCTCAGTTGGGAGAGCGTTAGACTGAAGATCTAAAGGTCCCTGGTTCGATCCCGGGTTTCGGCATATTTAGTTGCTGTTTTTTTTGTTACAGAATAGCAATTTAGCAGCAGAAACTGCCGTGTTCAGGTTCTGGTCTTCTTTCAGTTTGCCTTATCTTAAACACCAAAAAAGACTTTCTAAACGTCAGACTTACAAACAATAGCTCTTTTGTGAGAGCATTAAACTGAAGATCTAAAGCTCCTGGGTTCGGTCCCAGGATTCGGCATGTTTAGTTGCTGTATTTTTGTTACAGAATAGCAATTTACCAGCAGAATCTTTCATTATCAGGTGTTGTTCATCAAGAACACTTAATGCTCTTTTTTTCCCCAGCCTAAAACCCCAAATACGGCTTCACATTTTTCTCAATTAGCCGATATAGCTCAGTTGGTAGAGCGTTAGACTAAAGATCTAAAGGTCCCTGGTTTGATCCCGGGTTTTGGCATATTTAGTTGCTGTTTTTTTGTTACAGAATAGCAATTTAGCAGCAGAAACTGCCGTGTTCAGGTTCTGGTCTTCAAGTTCATTTCATGTTATTACAGTTTGCATTATTATTAGCCCCAATAAAAGAATTTCTTATTAGTAGAGCTTGGCGAAATAGCTCAGTTGTGAGAACATTAGACTGAAGATCTAAGGGTGTCTTGTTCAATCCTGGGGTTTAGCATGGTTGGGTGTTTGCTTTTGCTACTGAATAGCAATTTAGCAGCAAAAACTGTTGTTTTCAGTTTTTGATCTTGAAAAACATTTTATGTTATTTCAGTTTGCAAAATCTTTAGCTCCAAAAAAAGACATTCTTATCAGTATAGCTTGCCAAAATAGCTCAGTTGTGAGAGCAATAGACTGAAGACCTTAAAATCCCTAGTACGATCGTGGGTTTCCACATGTTTGGGTGTTTGCATTTTGTTACTGAGTAGCAATTCAGCAAAAAAGAAATTTAGCAGCAGAAATGTTTATTTTCAGGTTTCGCCCTCTAGGACACTTGATGTTCTTTCAGTTTGCCTTATCTTAAACACCAAAAAAGACTTTCCAAATGTCAGACGTAGCTGCAATAGCTCATTTGGGAGAGCATTAGACTGAAGATCTAAAAGTCCCTGGTTCGATCCCGGGTTTCGGCATGTTTAGTAGCTGTATTTTTGTTACAGAATAGCAATTTACCAGCAGAATTTTTCATTATAAGGTGTTGCTCTTCAAGAACACTTAATGCTCTTTTTTTCCCAACCTAAAACCCCAAATACGACTTCACATTTGTCACAATTAGCCGAAATAGCTCAGTTGGGAGAGCGTTAGACTGAAGATCTAAAGGTCCCTGGTTCGATCCTGGGTTTCGGCATGTTTAGTAGCTGTATTTTTGTTACAGAATAGCAATTTACCAGCAGAATCTTTTATTATCAGGTGTTGCTCTTCAAGAACACTTGATGCTCTTTTTTTCCCAACCTAAAACCCCAAATACGACTTCACATCTGTCACAATTAGCCGAAATAGCTCAGTTGGGAGAGCGTTAGACTGAAGATCTAAAGGTCCCTGGTTCGATCCCGGGTTTCGGCATAATTAGTTGCTGTTTTTTTTGTTACAGAATAGCAATTTAGCAGCAGAAACTGCCGTGTTCAGGTTCTGGTCTTCAAGAACATTTCATGTTATTACAGTTTGCATTATTATTAGCCCCAATAAAATAATTTCTTATTAGTAGAGCTTGGCGAAATAGCTCAGTTGTGACAACATTAGACTGAAGATCTAAGGGTGTCTTGTTCAATCCTGGGGTTTAGCATGGTTGGGTGTTTGCTTTTGCTACTGAATAGCAATTTAGCAGCAAAAACTGTTGTGTTCAGGTTTTGATCTTGAAAAGCATTTTATGTTATTTCAGTTTGCAAAATCTTTAGCTCCTAAAAAAAGACATTCTTATCAGTATAGCTTGCCAAAATAGCTCAGTTGTGAGAGCAATAGACTGAAGACCTTAAAATCCCTAGTACGATCGTAGGTTTCCACATGTTTGGGTGTTTGCAGTTTGTTACTGAGTAGCAAGTCAGCAAAAAGAAATTTAGCAGCAGAAACTTTCATTTTCAGGTTTCGCCCTCTAGGACACTTGATGTTCTTTCAGTTTGCCTTATCTTAAACACCAAAAAAGACTTTCTAAACGTCAGACTTACACGCAATAGCTCTTTTGTGAGAGCATTAAACTGAAGATCTAAAGCTCCTGGGTTCGATCCCAGGATTCGGCATGTTTAGTTGCTGTATTTTTGTTACAGAATAGCAATTTACCAGCAGAATCTTTCATTATCAGGTGTTGTTCATCAAGAACACTTAATGCTCTTTTTTTCCCCAGCCTAAAACCCCAAATACAGCTTCACATCTTTCACAATTAGCCGAAATAGCTCAGTTGGGAGAGCGTTAGACTGAAGAGCTAAAGGTTCCTGGTTCGATCCCGGGTTTCGGCATATTTAGTTCCTGTTTTTTTGTTACAGAATAGCAATTTAGCAGCAGAAACTGCCGTGTTCAGGTTCTGGTCTTCAAGATCATTTCATGTTATTACAGTTTGCATTATTATTAGCCCCAATAAAAGAATTTCTTATTAGTAGAGCTTGGCGAAATAGCTCAGTTGTGACAACATTAGACTGAAGATCTAAGGGTGTCTTGTTCAATCCTGGGGTTTAGCATGGTTGGGTGTTTGCTTTTGCTACTGAATAGCAATTTAGCAGCAAAAACTGTTGTTTTCAGTTTTTGATCTTGAAAAACATTTTATGTTATTTCAGTTTGCAAAATCTTTAGCTCCAAAAAAAGACATTCTTATCAGTATAGCTTGCCAAAATAGCTCAGTTGTGAGAGCAATAGACTGAAGACCTTAAAATCCCTAGTACGATCGTGGGTTTCCACATGTTTGGGTGTTTGCATTTTGTTACTGAGTAGCAATTCGGCAAAAAGAAATTTAGCAGCAGAAACGTTTATTTTCAGGTTTCGCCCTCTAGGACACTTGATGTTCTTTCAGTTTGCCTTATCTTAAACACCAAAAAAGACTTTCCAAATGTCAGACGTAGCTGCAATAGCTCATTTGGGAGAGCATTAGACTGAAGATCTATAAGTCCCTGGTTCGATCCCGGGTTCCGGCATGTTTAGTAGCTGTATTTTTGTTACAGAATAGCAATTTACCAGCAGAATCTTTTATTATCAGGTGTTGCTCTTCAAGAACACTTGATGCTCTTTTTTTTCCCAACCTAAAACCCCAAATACGACTTCACTTCTGTCACAATTAGCCGAAATAGCTCAGTTGGGAGAGCGTTAGACTGAAGATCTAAAGGTCCCTGGTTCGATCCCGGGTTTCGGCATATTTAGTTGCTGTTTTTTTTGTTACAGAATAGCAATTTAGCAGCAGAAACTGCCGTGTTCAGGTTCTGGTCTTCTTTCAGTTTGCCTTATCTTAAACACCAAAAAAGACTTTCTAAACGTCAGACTTACAAACAATAGCTCTTTTGTGAGAGCATTAAACTGAAGATCTAAAGCTCCTGGGTTCGGTCCCAGGATTCGGCATGTTTAGTTGCTGTATTTTTGTTACAGAATAGCAATTTACCAGCAGAATCTTTCATTATCAGGTGTTGTTCATCAAGAACACTTAATGCTCTTTTTTTCCCCAGCCTAAAACCCCAAATACGGCTTCACATTTTTCTCAATTAGCCGATATAGCTCAGTTGGTAGAGCGTTAGACTAAAGATCTAAAGGTCCCTGGTTTGATCCCGGGTTTTGGCATATTTAGTTGCTGTTTTTTTGTTACAGAATAGCAATTTAGCAGCAGAAACTGCCGTGTTCAGGTTCTGGTCTTCAAGTTCATTTCATGTTATTACAGTTTGCATTATTATTAGCCCCAATAAAAGAATTTCTTATTAGTAGAGCTTGGCGAAATAGCTCAGTTGTGAGAACATTAGACTGAAGATCTAAGGGTGTCTTGTTCAATCCTGGGGTTTAGCATGGTTGGGTGTTTGCTTTTGCTACTGAATAGCAATTTAGCAGCAAAAACTGTTGTTTTCAGTTTTTGATCTTGAAAAACATTTTATGTTATTTCAGTTTGCAAAATCTTTAGCTCCAAAAAAAGACATTCTTATCAGTATAGCTTGCCAAAATAGCTCAGTTGTGAGAGCAATAGACTGAAGACCTTAAAATCCCTAGTACGATCGTGGGTTTCCACATGTTTGGGTGTTTGCATTTTGTTACTGAGTAGCAATTCAGCAAAAAAGAAATTTAGCAGCAGAAATGTTTATTTTCAGGTTTCGCCCTCTAGGACACTTGATGTTCTTTCAGTTTGCCTTATCTTAAACACCAAAAAAGACTTTCCAAATGTCAGACGTAGCTGCAATAGCTCATTTGGGAGAGCATTAGACTGAAGATCTAAAAGTCCCTGGTTCGATCCCGGGTTTCGGCATGTTTAGTAGCTGTATTTTTGTTACAGAATAGCAATTTACCAGCAGAATTTTTCATTATAAGGTGTTGCTCTTCAAGAACACTTAATGCTCTTTTTTTCCCAACCTAAAACCCCAAATACGACTTCACATTTGTCACAATTAGCCGAAATAGCTCAGTTGGGAGAGCGTTAGACTGAAGATCTAAAGGTCCCTGGTTCGATCCTGGGTTTCGGCATGTTTAGTAGCTGTATTTTTGTTACAGAATAGCAATTTACCAGCAGAATCTTTTATTATCAGGTGTTGCTCTTCAAGAACACTTGATGCTCTTTTTTTCCCAACCTAAAACCCCAAATACGACTTCACATCTGTCACAATTAGCCGAAATAGCTCAGTTGGGAGAGCGTTAGACTGAAGATCTAAAGGTCCCTGGTTCGATCCCGGGTTTCGGCATAATTAGTTGCTGTTTTTTTTGTTACAGAATAGCAATTTAGCAGCAGAAACTGCCGTGTTCAGGTTCTGGTCTTCAAGAACATTTCATGTTATTACAGTTTGCATTATTATTAGCCCCAATAAAATAATTTCTTATTAGTAGAGCTTGGCGAAATAGCTCAGTTGAGACAACATTAGACTGAAGATCTAAGGGTGTCTTGTTCAATCCTGGGGTTTAGCATGGTTGGGTGTTTGCTTTTGCTACTGAATAGCAATTTAGCAGCAAAAACTGTTGTGTTCAGGTTTTGATCTTGAAAAGCATTTTATGTTATTTCAGTTTGCAAAATCTTTAGCTCCTAAAAAAAGACATTCTTATCAGTATAGCTTGCCAAAATAGCTCAGTTGTGAGAGCAATAGACTGAAGACCTTAAAATCCCTAGTACGATCGTGGGTTTCCACATGTTTGGGTGTTTGCAGTTTGTTACTGAGTAGCAAGTCAGCAAAAAGAAATTTAGCAGCAGAAACTTTCATTTTCAGGTTTCGCCCTCTAGGACACTTGATGTTCTTTCAGTTTGCCTTATCTTAAACACCAAAAAAGACTTTCTAAACGTCAGACTTACAAACAATAGCTCTTTTGTGAGAGCATTAAACTGAAGATCTAAAGCTCCTGGGTTCGATCCCAGGATTCGGCATGTTTAGTTGCTGTATTTTTGTTACAGAATAGCAATTTACCAGCAGAATCTTTCATTATCAGGTGTTGTTCATCAAGAACACTTAATGCTCTTTTTTTCCCCAGCCTAAAACCCCAAATACGGCTTCACATTTTTCACAATTAGCCGAAATAGCTCAGTTGGTAGAGCGTTAGACTAAAGATCTAAAGGTCCCTGGTTCGATCCCGGGTTTCTGCATATTTAGTTGCTGTTTTTTTGTTACAGAATAGCAATTTAGCAGCAGAAACTGCCGTGATCAGGTTCTGGTCTTCAAGTTCATTTCATGTTATTACAGTTTGCATTATTATTAGCCCCAATAAAAGAATTTCTTATTAGTAGAGCTTGGCGAAATAGCTCAGTTGTGAGAACATTAGACTGAAGATCTAAGGGTGTCTTGTTCAATCCTAGGGTTTAGCATGGTTGGGTGTTTGCTTTTGCTACTGAATAGCAATTTAGCAGCAAAAACTGTTGTTTTCAGTTTTTGATCTTGAAAAACATTTTATGTTATTTCAGTGTGCAAAATCTTTAGCTCCAAAAAAAGACATTCTTATCAGTATAGCTTGCCAAAATAGCTCAGTTGTGAGAGCAATAGACTGAAGACCTTAAAATCCCTAGTACGATCGTGGGTTTCCACATGTTTGGGTGTTTGCATTTTGTTACTGAGTAGCAATTCAGCAAAAAGAAATTTAGCAGCAGAAACGTTTATTTTCAGGTTTCGCCCTCTAGGACACTTGATGTTCTTTCAGTTTGCCTTATCTTAAACACCAAAAAAGACTTTCCAAATGTCAGACGTAGCTGCAATAGCTCATTTGGGAGAGCATTAGACTGAAGATCTATAAGTCCCTGGTTCGATCCTGGGTTTCGGCATGTTTAGTAGCTGTATTTTTGTTACAGAATAGCAATTTACCAGCAGAATCTTTCATTATAAGGTGTTGCTCTTCAAGAACACTTGATGCTCTTTTTTTCCCAACCTAAAACCCCAAATACGACTTCACATCTGTCACAATTAGCCGAAATAGCTCAGTTGGGAGAGCGTTAGACTGAAGATCTAAAGGTCCCTGGTTCGATCCCGGGTTTCGGCATATTTAGTTGCTGTTTTTTTTTGTTACAGAATAGCAATTTAGCAGCAGAAACTGCCATGTTCAGGTTCTGGTCTTCAAGAACATTTCATGTTTTTACAGTTTGCATTATTATTAGCCCCAATAAAATCATTTCTTATTAGTAGAGCTTGGCGAAATAGCTCAGTTGTGACAACATTAGACTGAAGATCTAAGGGTGTCTTGTTCAATCCTGGGGTTTAGCATGGTTGGGTGTTTGCTTTTGCTACTGAATAGCAATTTAGCAGCAAAAACTGTTGTGTTCAGGTTTTGATCTTGAAAAGCATTTTATGTTATTTCAGTTTGCAAAATCTTTAGCTCCTAAAAAAAGATATTCTTATCAGTATAGCTTGCCAAAATAGCTCAGTTGTGAGAGCAATAGACTGAAGACCTTAAAATCCCTAGTACGATCGTGGGTTTCCACATGTTTGGGTGTTTGCAGTTTGTTACTGAGTAGCAAGTCAGCAAAAAGAAATTTAGCAGCAGAAACTTTCACTTTCAGGTTTCGCCCTCTAGGACACTTGATGTTCTTTCAGTTTGCCTTATCTTAAACACCAAAAAAGACTTTTTAAACGTCAGACTTACACGCACTAGCTCTTTTGTGAGAGCATTAAACTGAAGATCTAAAGCTCCTGGGTTCGATCCCAGGATTCGGCATGTTTAGTTGCTGTATTTTTTTTACAGAATAGCAATTTACCAGCAGAATCTTTCATTATCAGGTGTTGTTCATCAAGAACACTTAATGCTCTTTTTTTCCCCAGCCTAAAACCCCAAATACAGCTTGTCAACTTTCACAATTAGCCAAAATAGCTCAGTTGGGAGAGCGTTAGACTGAAGATCTAAAGGTCCCTGGTTCGATCCCGGGTTTCGGCATATTTAGTTGCTGTTTTTTTGTTACAGAATAGCAATTTAGCAGCAGAAACTGCCGTGTTCAGGTTCTGGTCTTCAAGAACATTTCATGTTATTACAGTTTGCATTATTATTAGCCCCAATAAAATAATTTCTTATTAGTAGAGCTTGGCGAAATAGCTCAGTTGTGACAACATTAGACTGAAGATCTAAGGGTGTCTTGTTCAATCCTGGGGTTTAGCATGGTTGGGTGTTTGCTTTTGCTACTGAATAGCAATTTAGCAGCAAAAACTGTTGTGTTCAGGTTTTGATCTTGAAAAGCATTTTATGTTATTTCAGTTTGCAAAATCTTTAGCTCCTACAAAAAGACATTCTTATCAGTATAGCTTGCCAAAATAGCTCAGTTGTGAGAGCAATAGACTGAAGACCTTAAAATCCCTAGTACGATCGTGGGTTTCCACATGTTTGGGTGTTTGCAGTTTGTTACTGAGTAGCAAGTCAGCAAAAAGAAATTTAGCAGCAGAAACTTTCATTTTCAGGTTTCGCCCTCTAGGACACTTGATGTTCTTTCAGTTTGCCTTATCTTAAACACCAAAAAAGACTTTCTAAACGTCAGACTTACACGCAATAGCTCTTTTGTGAGAGCATTAAACTGAAGATCTAAAGCTCCTGGGTTCGATCCCAGGATTCGGCATGTTTAGTTGCTGTATTTTTGTTACAGAATAGCAATTTACCAGCAGAATCTTTCATTATCAGGTGTTGTTCATCAAGAACACTTAATGCTCTTTTTTTCCCCAGCCTAAAACCCCAAATACAGCTTGACATCTTTCACAATTAGCCGAAATAGCTCAGTTGGGAGAGCGTTAGACTGAAGATCTAAAGGTCCCTGGTTCGATCCCGGGTTTCGGCATATTTAGTTGCTGTTTTTTTGTTACAGAATAGCAATTTAGCAGCAGAAACTGCCGTGTTCAGGTTCTGGTCTTCAAGATCATTTCATGTTATTACAGTTTGCATTATTATTAGCCCCAATAAAAGAATTTCTTATTAGTAGAGCTTGGCGAAATAGCTCAGTTGTGAGAACATTAGACTGAAGATCTAAGGGTGTCTTGTTCAATCCTGGGGTTTAGCATGGTTGGGTGTTTGCTTTTGCTACTGAATAGCAATTTAGCAGCAAAAACTGTTGTTTTCAGTTTTTGATCTTGAAAAACATTTTATGCTATTTCAGTTTGCAAAATCTTTAGCTCCAAAAAAGACATTCTTATCAGTATAGCTTGCCAAAATAGCTCAGTTGTGAGAGCAATAGACTGAAGACCTTAAAATCCCTAGTACGATCGTGGGTTTCCACATGTTTGGGTGTTTGCATTTTGTTACTGAGTAGCAATTCAGCAAAAAGAAATTTAGCAGCAGAAACGTTTATTTTCAGGTTTCGCCCTCTAGGACACTTGATGTTCTTTCAGTTTGCCTTATCTTAAACACCAAAAAAGACTTTCCAAGTGTCAGACGTTGCTGCAAAAGCTGATTTGGGAGAGCATTAGACTGAAGATCTATAAGTCCCTGGTTCGATCCCGGGTTTCGGCATGTTTAGTAGCTGTATTTTTGTTACAGAATAGCAATTTACCAGCAGAATCTTTCATTATAAGGTGTTGCTCTTCAAGAACACTTGATGCTCTTTTTTTCCCAACCTAAAACCCCAAATACGACTTCACATCTGTCACAATTAGCCGAAATAGCTCAGTTGGGAGAGCGTTAGACTGAAGATCTAAAGGTCCCTTGTTCGATCCCGGGTTTCGGCATATTTAGTTGCTGTTTTTTTTTGTTACAGAATAGCAATTTAGCAGCAGAAACTGCCGTGTTCAGGTTCTGGTCTTCAAGAACATTTCATGTTTTTACAGTTTGCATTATTATTAGCCCCAATAAAATCATTTCTTATTAGTAGAGCTTGGCGAAATAGCTCAGTTGTGACAACATTAGACTGAAGATCTAAGGGTGTCTTGTTCAATCCTGGGGTTTAGCATGGTTGGGTGTTTGCTTTTGCTACTGAATAGCAATTTAGCAGCAAAAACTGTTGTGTTCAGGTTTTGATCTTGAAAAGCATTTTATGTTATTTCAGTTTGCAAAATCTTTAGCTCCTAAAAAAAGATATTCTTATCAGTATAGCTTGCCAAAATAGCTCAGTTGTGAGAGCAATAGACTGAAGACCTTAAAATCCCTAGTACGATCGTGGGTTTCCACATGTTTGGGTGTTTGCAGTTTGTTACTGAGTAGCAAGTCAGCAAAAAGAGATTTAGCAGCAGAAACTTTCATTTTCAGGTTTCGCCCTCTAGGACACTTGATGTTCTTTCAGTTTGCCTTATCTTAAACACCAAAAAAGACTTTTTAAACGTCAGACTTACACGCACTAGCTCTTTTCTGAGAGCATTAAACTGAAGATCTAAAGCTCCTGGGTTCGATCCCAGGATTCGGCATGTTTAGTTGCTGTATTTTTTTTACAGAATAGCAATTTACCAGCAGAATCTTTCATTATCAGGTGTTGTTCATCAAGAACACTTAATGCTCTTTTTTTCCCCAGCCTAAAACCCCAAATACGACTTCACATCTGTCACAATTAGCCGAAATAGCTCAGTTGGGAGAGCGTTAGACTGAAGATCTAAAGGTCCCTGGTTCGATCCCGGGTTTCGGCATATTTAGTTGCTGTTTTTTTTGTTACAGAATAGCAATTTAGCAGCAGAAACTGCCGTGTTCAGGTTCTGGTCTTCAAGAACATTTCATGTTATTACAGTTTGCATTATTATTAGCCCCAATAAAATAATTTCTTATTAGTAGAGCTTGGCGAAATAGCTCAGTTGTGACAACATTAGACTGAAGATCTAAGGGTGTCTTGTTCAATCCTGGGGTTTAGCATGGTTGGGTGTTTGCTTTTGCTACTGAATAGCAATTTAGCAGCAAAAACTGTTGTGTTCAGGTTTTGATCTTGAAAAGCATTTTATGTTATTTCAGTTTGCAAAATCTTTAGCTCCTAAAAAAAGACATTCTTATCAGTATAGCTTGCCAAAATAGCTCAGTTGTGAGAGCAATAGACTGAAGACCTTAAAATCCCTAGTACGATCGTGGGTTTCCACATGTTTGGGTGTTTGCATTTTGTTACTGAGTAGCAATTCAGCAAAAAGAAATTTAGCAGCAGAAACGTTTATTTTCAGGTTTCGCCCTCTAGGACACTTGATGTTCTTTCAGTTTGCCTTATCTTAAACACCAAAAAAGACTTTCCAAGTGTCAGACGTAGCTGCAAAAGCTGATTTGGGAGAGCATTAGACTGAAGATCTATAAGTCCCTGGTTCGATCCCGGGTTTCGGCATGTTTAGTAGCTGTGTTTTTGTTACAGAATAGCAATTTACCAGCAGAATCTTTCATTATAAGGTGTTGCTCTTCAAGAACACTTGATGCTCTTTTTTTCCCAACCTAAAACCCCAAATACGACTTCACATCTGTCACAATTAGCCGAAATAGCTCAGTTGGGAGAGCGTTAGACTGAAGATCTAAAGGTCCCTGGTTCGATCCCGGGTTTCGGCATATTTAGTTGCTGTTTTTTTTTTGTTACAGAATAGCAATTTAGCAGCAGAAACTGCCGTGTTCAGGTTCTGGTCTTCAAGAACATTTCATGTTTTTACAGTTTGCATTATTATTAGCCCCAATAAAATCATTTCTTATTAGTAGAGCTTGGCGAAATAGCTCAGTTGTGACAACATTAGACTGAAGATCTAAGGGTGTCTTGTTCAATCCTGGGGTTTAGCATGGTTGGGTGTTTGCTTTTGCTACTGAATAGCAATTTAGCAGCAAAAACTGTTGTGTTCAGGTTTTGATCTTGAAAAGCATTTTATGTTATTTCAGTTTGCAAAATCTTTAGCTCCTAAAAAAGATATTCTTATCAGTATAGCTTGCCAAAATAGCTCAGTTGTGAGAGCAATAGACTGAAGACCTTAAAATCCCTAGTACGATCGTTGGTTTCCACATGTTTGGGTGTTTGCAGTTTGTTACTGAGTAGCAAGTCAGCAAAAAGAAATTTAGCAGCAGAAACTTTCACTTTCAGGTTTCGCCCTCTAGGACACTTGATGTTCTTTCAGTTTGCCTTATCTTAAACACCAAAAAAGACTTTTTAAACGTCAGACTTACACGCACTAGCTCTTTTGTGAGAGCATTAAACTGAAGATCTAAAGCTCCTGGGTTCGATCCCAGGATTCGGCATGTTTAGTTGCTGTATTTTTTTTACAGAATAGCAATTTACCAGCAGAATCTTTCATTATCAGGTGTTGTTCATCAAGAACACTTAATGCTCTTTTTTTCCCCAGCCTAAAACCCCAAATACAGCTTGTCATCTTTCACAATTAGCCAAAATAGCTCAGTTGGGAGAGCGTTAGACTGAAGATCTAAAGGTCCCTGGTTCGATCCCGGGTTTCGGCATATTTAGTTGCTGTTTTTTTGTTACAGAATAGCAATTTAGCAGCAGAAACTGCCGTGTTCAGGTTCTGGTCTTCAAGAACATTTCATGTTATTACAGTTTGCATTATTATCAGCCCCAATAAAATAATTTCTTATTAGTAGAGCTTGGCAAAATAGCTCAGTTGTGACAACATTAGACTGAAGATCTAAGGGTGTCTTGTTCAATCCAGGGGTTTAGCATGGTTGGGTGTTTGCTTTTGCTACTGAATAGCAATTTAGCAGCAAAAACTGTTGTGTTCAGGTTTTGATCTTGAAAAGCATTTTATGTTATTTCAGTTTGCAAAATCTTTAGCTCCTACAAAAAGACATTCTTATCAGTATAGCTTGCCAAAATAGCTCAGTTGTGAGAGCAATAGACTGAAGACCTTAAAATCCCTAGTACGATCGTGGGTTTCCACATGTTTGGGTGTTTGCAGTTTGTTACTGAGTAGCAAGTCAGCAAAAAGAAATTTAGCAGCAGAAACTTTCATTTTCAGGTTTCGCCCTCTAGGACACTTGATGTTCTTTCAGTTTGCCTTATCTTAAACACCAAAAAAGACTTTCTAAACGTCAGACTTACACGCAATAGCTCTTTTGTGAGAGCATTAAACTGAAGATCTAAAGCTCCTGGGTTCGATCCCAGGATTCGGCATGTTTAGTTGCTGTATTTTTGTTACAGAATAGCAATTTACCAGCAGAATCTTTCATTATCAGGTGTTGTTCATCAAGAACACTTAATGCTCTTTTTTTCCCCAGCCTAAAACCCCAAATACAGCTTGACATCTTTCACAATTAGCCGAAATAGCTCAGTTGGGAGAGCGTTAGACTGAAGATCTAAAGGTCCCTGGTTCGATCCCGGGTTTCGGCATATTTAGTTGCTGTTTTTTTGTTACAGAATAGCAATTTAGCAGCAGAAACTGCCATGTTCAGGTTCTGGTCTTCAAGATCATTTCATGTTATTACAGTTTGCATTATTATTAGCCCCAATAAAAGAATTTCTTATTAGTAGAGCTTGGCGAAATAGCTCAGTTGTGAGAACATTAGACTGAAGATCTAAGGGTGTCTTGTTCAATCCTGGGGTTTAGCATGGTTGGGTGTTTGCTTTTGCTACTGAATAGCAATTTAGCAGCAAAAACTGTTGTTTTCAGTTTTTGATCTTGAAAAACATTTTATGCTATTTCAGTTTGCAAAATCTTTAGCTCCAAAAAAAGACATTCTTATCAGTATAGCTTGCCAAAATAGCTCAGTTGTGAGAGCAATAGACTGAAGACCTTAAAATCCCTAGTACGATCGTGGGTTTCCACATGTTTGGGTGTTTGCATTTTGTTACTGAGTAGCAATTCAGCAAAAAGAAATTTAGCAGCAGAAACGTTTATTTTCAGGTTTCGCCCTCTAGGACACTTGATGTTCTTTCAGTTTGCCTTATCTTAAACACCAAAAAAGACTTTCCAAATGTCAGACGTAGCTGCAATAGCTCATTTGGGAGAGCATTAGACTGAAGATCTATAAGTCACTGGTTCGATCCCAGGTTTCGGCATGTTTAGTAGCTGTATTTTTGTTACAGAATAGCAATTTACAAGAAGAATCTTTTATTATCAGATGTTGCTCTTCAAGAACACTTGATGCTCTTTTTTTCCCAACCTAAAACCCCAAATACGACTTCACATCTGTCACAATTAGCCGAAATAGCTCAGTTGGGAGAGCGTTAGACTGAAGATCTAAAGGTCCCTGGTTCGATCCTGGGTTTCGGCATATTTAGTTGCTGGTTTTTTTGTTACAGAATAGCAATTTAACAGCAGAAACTGCCGTGTTCAGGTTCTGGTCTTCAAGAACATTTCATGTTATTACAGTTTGCATTATTATTAGCCCCAATAAAAGAATTTCTTATTAGTAGAGCTTGGCGAAATAGCTCAGTTGTGACAACATTAGACTGAAGATCTAAGGGTGTCTTGTTCAATCCTGGGGTTTAGCATGGTTGGGTGTTTGCTTTTGCTACTGAATAGCAATTTAGCAGCAAAAACTGTTGTTTTCAATTTTTGATCTTGAAAAACATTTTATGTTATTTCAGTTTGCAAAATCTTTAGCTCCAAAAAAAGACATTCTTATCAGTATAGCTTGCCAAAATAGCTCAGTTGTGAGAGCAATAGACTGTAGACCTTAAAATCCCTAGTACGATCGTGGGTTTCCACATGTTTGGGTGTTTGCATTTTGTTACTGAGTAGCAATTCAGCAAAAAGAAATTTAGCAGCAGAAACGTTTATTTTCAGGTTTCGCCCTCTAGGACACTTGATGTTCTTTCAGTTTGCCTTATCTTAAACACCAAAAAAGACTTTCCAAATGTCAGACGTAGCTGCAATAGCTCATTTGGGAGAGCATTAGACTGAAGATCTATAAGTCACTGGTTCGATCCCGGGTTTCGGCATGTTTAGTAGCTGTATTTTTGTTACAGAATAGCAATTTACCAGCAGAATCTTTTATTATCAGGTGTTGCTCTTCAAGAACACTTGATGCTCTTTTTTTCCCAACCTAAAACCCCAAATACGACTTCACATCTGTCACAATTAGCCGAAATAGCTCAGTTGGGAGAGCAATAGACTGAAGATATAAAGGTCCCTGGTTCGATTCCGGGTTTCGGCATATTTAGTTGCTGTTTTTTTTTGTTACAGAATAGCAATTTAGCAGCAGAAACTGCCGTGTTCAGGTTCTGGTCTTCAAGAACATTTCATGTTATTACAGTTTGCATTATTATTAGCCCCAATAAAATAATTTCTTATTAGTAGAGCTTGGCGAAATAGCTCAGTTGTGAGAACATTAGACTGAAGATCTAAGGGTGTCTTGTTCAATCCTGGGGTTTAGCATGGTTTGGTGTTTGCTTTTGCTACTGAATAGCAATTTAGCAGCAAAAACTGTTGTTTTCAGTTTTTGATCTTGAAAAACATTTTATGCTATTTCAGTTTGCAAAATCTTTAGCTCCAAAAAAAGACATTCTTATCAGTATAGCTTGCCAAAATAGCTCAGTTGTGAGAGCAATAGACTGAAGACCTTAAAATCCCTAGTACGATCGTGGGTTTCCACATGTTTGGGTGTTTGCATTTTGTTACTGAGTAGCAATTCAGCAAAAAGAAATTTAGCAGCAGAAACGTTTATTTTCAGGTTTCGCCCTCTAGGACACTTGATGTTCTTTCAGTTTGCCTTATCTTAAACACCAAAAAAGACTTTCCAAATGTCAGACGTAGCTGCAAAAGCTGATTTGGGAGAGCATTAGACTGAAGATCTATAAGTCCCTGGTTCGATCCCGGGTTTCGGCATGTTTAGTAGCTGTATTTTTGTTACAGAATAGCAATTTACCAGCAGAATCTTTCATTATAAGGTGTTGTTCTTCAAGAACACTTGATGCTCTTTTTTTCCCAACCTAAAACCCCAAATACGACTTCACATCTGTCACAATTAGCCGAAATAGCTCAGTTGGGAGAGCTGTTAGACTGAAGATCTAAAGGTCCCTGGTTCGATCCCGGGTTTCGGCATATTTAGTTGCTGTTTTTTTTGTTACAGAATAGCAATTTAGCAGCAGAAACTGCCGTGTTCAGGTTCTGGTCTTCAAGAACATTTCATGTTATTACAGTTTGCATTATTATTAGCCCCAATAAAAGAATTTCTTATTAGTAGAGCTTGGCGAAATAGCTCAGTTGTGACAACATTAGACTGAAGATCTAAGGGTGTCTTGTTCAATCCTGGGGTTTAGCATGGTTGGGTGTTTGCTTTTGCTACTGAATAGCAATTTAGCAGCAAAAACTGTTGTTTTCAATTTTTGATCTTGAAAAACATTTTATGTTATTTCAGTTTGCAAAATCTTTAGCTCCAAAAAAAGACATTCTTATCAGTATAGCTTGCCAAAATAGCTCAGTTGTGAGAGCAATAGACTGAAGACCTTAAAATCCCTAGTACGATCGTGGGTTTCCACATGTTTGGGTGTTTGCATTTTGTTACTGAGTAGCAATTCAGCAAAAAGAAATTTAGCAGCAGAAACGTTTATTTTCAGGTTTCGCCCTCTAGGACACTTGATGTTCTTTCAGTTTGCCTTATCTTAAACACCAAAAAAGACTTTCCAAATGTCAGACGTAGCTGCAATAGCTCATTTGGGAGAGCATTAGACTAAAGATCTATAAGTCCCTGGTTCGATCCCGGGTTTCGGCATGTTTAGTAGCTGTATTTTTGTTACAGAATAGCAATTTACCAGCAGAATCTTTCATTATAAGGTGTTGCTCTTCAAGAACACTTGATGCTCTTTTTTTCCCAACCTAAAACCCCAAATACGACTTCACATCTGTCACAATTAGCCGAAATAGCTCAGTTGGGAGAGCGTTAGACTGCAGATCTAAAGGTCCCTGGTTCTATCCCGGGTTTCGGCATATTTAGTTGCTGTTTTTTTTGTTACAGAATAGCAATTTAGCAGCAGAAACTGCCGTGTTCAGGATCTGGTCTTCAAGAACATTTCATGTTATCACAGTTTGCATTATTATTAGCCCCAATAAAAGAATTTCTTATTAGTAGAGCTTGGCGAAATAGCTCAGTTGTGACAACATTAGACTGAAGATCTAAGGGTGTCTTGTTCAATCCTGGGGTTTAGCATGGTTGGGTGTTTGCTTTTGCTACTGAATAGCAATTTAGCAGCAAAAACTGTTGTGTTCAGGTTTTGATCTTGAAAAGCATTTTATGTTATTTCAGTTTGCAAAATCTTTAGCTCCTAAAAAAAGACATTCTTATCAGTATAGCTTGCCAAAATAGCTCAGTTGTGAGAGCAATAGACTGAAGACCTTAAAATCCCTAGTACGATCGTGGGTTTCCACATGTTTGGGTGTTTGCAGTTTGTTACTGAGTAGCAATTCAGCAAAAAGAAATTTAGCAGCAGAAACGTTTATTTTCAGGTTTCGCCCTCTAGGACACTTGATGTTCTTTCAGTTTGCCTTATCTTAAACACCAAAAAAGACTTTCTAAACGTCAGACTTACACGCAATAGCTCTTTTGTGAGAACATTAAACTGAAGATCTAAAGGTCCTGGGTTTGATCCCAGGATTCGGCATGTTTAGTTGCTGTATTTTTGTTACAGAATAGCAATTTACCAGCAGAATCTTTCATTATCAGGTGTTGTTCATCAAGAACACTTAATGCTCTTTTTTTCCCCTGCCTAAAACCCCAAATACGGCTTGACATCTTTCACAATTAGCCAAAATAGCTCAGTTGGGAGAGCGTTAGACTGAAGATCTAAAGGTCCCTGGTTCGATCCCGGGTTTTGGCATATTTAGTTGCTGTTTTTTTGTTACAGAATAGCAATTTAGCAGCAGAAACAGCCGTATTCAGGTTCTGGTCTTCAAGATCATTTCATGTTATTACAGTTTGCATTATTATTAGCCCCAATAAAAGAATTTCTTATTAGTAGAGCTTGGCGAAATAGCTCAGTTGTGAGAACATTAGACTGAAGATCTAAGGGTGTCTTGTTCAATCCTGGGGTTTAGCATGGTTGGGTGTTTGCTTTTGCTACTGAATAGCAATTTAGCAGCAAAAACTGTTGTTTTCAGTTTGTGATCTTGAAAAACATTTTATGTTATTTCAGTTTGCAAAATCTTTAGCTCCAAAAAAAGACATTCTTATCAGTATAGCTTGCCAAAATAGCTCAGTTGTGAGAGCAATAGACTGAAGACCTTAAAATCCCTAGTACGATCGTGGGTTTCCACATGTTTGGGTGTTTGCATTTTGTTACTGAGTAGCAATTCAGCAAATAGAAATTTAGCAGCAGAAACGTTTATTTTCAGGTTTCGCCCTCTAGGACACTTGATGTTCTTTCAGTTTGCCTTATCTTAAACACCAAAAAAGACTTTCTAAACGTCAGACTTACAAACAATAGCTCTTTTGTGAGAGCATTAAACTGAAGATCTAAAGCTCCTGGGTTCGATCCCAGGATTCGGCATGTTTAGTTGCTGTATTTTTGTTACAGAATAGCAATTTACCAGCAGAATCTTTCATTATCAGGTGTTGTTCATCAAGAACACTTAATGCTCTTTTTTTCCCCAGCCTAAAACCCCAAATACGGCTTCACATTTTTCACAATTAGCCAATATAGCTCAGTTGGTAGAGCGTTAGACTAAAGATCTAAAGGTCCCTGGTTCGATCCCGGGTTTCTGCATGTTTAGTTGCTGTTTTTTGTTACAGAATAGCAATTTAGCAGCAGAAACTGCCGTGTTCAGGTTCTGGTCTTCAAGTTCATTTCATGTTATTACAGTTTGCATTATTATTAGCCCCAATAAAAGAATTTCTTATTAGTAGAGCTTGGCGAAATAGCTCAGTTGTGACAACATTAGACTGAAGATCTAAGGGTGTCTTGTTCAATCCTGGGGTTTAGCATGGTTGGGTGTTTGCTTTTGCTACTGAATAGCAATTTAGCAGCAAAAACTGTTGTTTTCAGTTTTTGATCTTGAAAAACATTTTATGTTATTTCAGTTTGCAAAATCTTTAGCTCAAAAAAAAGACATTCTTATCAGTATAGCTTGCCAAAATAGCTCAGTTGTGAGAGCAATAGACTGAAGACCTTAAAATCCCTAGTACGATCGTGGGTTTCCACATGTTTGGGTGTTTGCATTTTGTTACTGAGTAGCAATTCAGCAAAAAGAAATTTAGCAGCAGAAACGTTTATTTTCAGGTTTCGCCCTCTAGGACACTTGATGTTCTTTCAGTTTGCCTTATCCTAAACACCAAAAAAGACTTTCCAAATGTCAGACGTAGCTGCAATAGCTCATTTGGGAGAGCATTAGACTGAAGATCTATAAGTCCCTGGTTCGATCCCGGGTTTTGGCATGTTTAGTAGCTGTATTTTCATTACAGAATAGCAATTTACCAGCAGAATCTTTCATTATAAGGTGTTGCTCTTCAAGAACACTTGATGCTCTTTTTTTCCCAACCTAAAACCCCAAATACGACTTCACATCTGTCACAATTAGCCGAAATAGCTCAGTTGGGAGAGCGTTAGACTAAAGATCTAAAGGTCTCTGGTTCTATCCCGGGTTTCGGCATATTTAGTTGCTGTTTTTTTTGTTACAGAATAGCAATTTAGCAGCAGAAACTGCCGTGTTCAGGTTCTGGTCTTCAAGAACATTTCATGTTATCACAGTTTGCATTATTATTAGCCCCAATAAAAGAATTTCTTATTAGTAGAGCTTGGCGAAATAGCTCAGTTGTGACAACATTAGACTAAAGATCTAAGGGTGTCTTGTTCAATCCTGGGGTTTAGCATGGTTGGGTGTTTGCTTTTGCTACTGAATAGCAATTTAGCAGCAAAAACTGTTGTGTTCAGGTTTTGATCTTGAAAAGTATTTTATGTTATTTCAGTTTGCAAAATCTTTAGCTCCTAAAAAAAGACATTCTTATCAGTATAGCTTGCCAAAATAGCTCAGTTGTGAGAGCAAAAGACTGAAGACCTTAAAATCCCTAGTACGATCGTGGGTTTCCACATGTTTGGGTGTTTGCAGTTTGTTACTGAGTAGCAATTCAGCAAAAAGAAATTTAGCAGCAGAAACTTTCATTTTCAGGTTTCGCCCTCTAGGACACTTGATGTTCTTTCAGTTTGCCTTATCTTAAACACCAAAAAAGACTTTCTAAACGTCAGACTTACACGCAATAGCTCTTTTGTGAGAGCATTAAACTGAAGATCTAAAGGTCCTGGGTTTGATCCCAGGATTCGGCATGTTTAGTTGCTGTATTTTTGTTACAGAATAGCAATTTACCAGCAGAATCTTTCATTATCAGGTGTTGTTCATCAAGAACACTAAATGCTCTTTTTTTTCCCCAGCCTAAAACCCCAAATACGGCTTGACATCTTTCACAATTAGCCAAAATAGCTCAGTTGGGAGAGCGTTAGACTGAAGTTCTAAAGGTCCCTGGTTCGATCCCGGGTTTCGGCATATTTAGTTGCTGTTTTTTTGTTACAGAATAGCAATTTAGCAGCAGAAACTGCCGTGTTCAGGTTCTGGTCTTCAAGATCATTTCATGTTATTACAGTTTGCATTATTATTAGCCCCAATAAAATAATTTCTTATTAGTAGAGCTTGGCGAAATAGCTCAGTTGTGAGAACATTAGACTGAAAATCTAAGGGTGTCTTGTTCAATCCTGGGGTTTAGCATGGTTGGGTGTTTGCTTTTGCTACTGAATAGCAATTTAGGAGCAAAAACTGTTGTTTTCAGTTTTTGATCTTGAAAAACATTTTATGTTATTTCAGTTTGCAAAATCTTTAGCTCCAAAAAAAGACATTCTTATCAGTATAGCTTGCCAAAATAGCTCAGTTGTGAGAGCAATAGACTGAAGACCGTAAAATCCCTAGTACGATCGTGGGTTTCCACATGTTTGGGTGTTTGCATTTTGTTACTGAGTAGCAATTCAGCAAAAAGAAATTTAGCAGCAGAAACGTTTATTTTCAGGTTTCGCCCTCTAGGACACTTGATGTTCTTTCAGTTTGCCTTATCTTAAACACCAAAAAAGACTTTCCAAATGTCAGACGTAGCTGCAATAGCTCATTTGGGAGAGCATTAGACTGAAGATCTATAAGTCCCTGGTTCGATCCTGGGTTTTGGCATGTTTAGTAGCTGTATTTTTGTTACAGAATAGCAATTTACCAGCAGAATCTTTCATTATAAGGTGTTGCTCTTCAAGAACACTTGATGCTCTTTTTTTCCCAACCTAAAACCCCAAATACGACTTCACATCTGTCACAATTAGCTGAAATAGCTCAGTTGGGAGAGCGTTAGACTGAAGATCCCGGGTTTCGGCATATTTAGTTGCTGTTTTTTTTGTTACAGAATAGCAATTTAGCAGCAGAAACTGCCGTGTTCAGGTTCTGTTCTTCAAGAACATTTCATGTTATTACAGTTTGCATTATTATTAGCCCCAATAAAATAATTTCTTATTAGTAGAGCTTGGCGAAGTTGCTCAGTTGTGAGAACATTAGACTGAAGATCTAAGGGTGTCTTGTTCAATCCTGGGGTTTAGCATGGTTGGGTATTTGCTTTTGCTACTGAATAGCAATTTAGCAGCAAAAACTGTTGTGTTCAGGTTTTGATCTTGAAAAGCATTTTATGTTATTTCAGTTTGCAAAATCTTTAGCTCCTAAAAAAAGACATTCTTATCAGTATAGCTTGCCAAAATAGCTCAGTTGTGAGAGCAATAGACTGAAGACCTTAAAATCCCTAGTACGATCGTGGGTTTCCACATGTTTGGGTGTTTGCAGTTTGTTACTGAGTAGCAAGTCAGCAAAAAGAAATTTAGCAGCAGAAACTTTCATTTTCAGGTTTCGCCCTCTAGGACACTTGATGTTCTTTCAGTTTGCCTTATCTTAAACACCAAAAAAGACTTTTTAAACGTCAGACTTACACGCAATAGCTCTTTTGTGAGAGCATTAAAATGAAGATCTAAAGGTCCTGGGTTCGATCCCAGGATTCGGCATGTTTAGTTGCTGTATTTTTGTTACAGAATAGCAATTTACCAGCAGAATCTTTCATTATCAGGTGTTGTTCATCAAGAACACTTAATGCTCTTTTTTTTCCCCAGCCTAAAACCCCAAATACGGCTTGACATCTTTCACAATTAGCCGAAATAGCTCAGTTTGGAGAGCGTTAGACTGAAGATCTAAAGGTCCCTGGTTCGATACTGGGATTCGGCATATTTAGTTGCTGTTTTTTTGTTACAGAATAGCAATTTAGCAGCAGAAACTGCCGTGTTCAGGTTCTGGTCTTCAAGATCATTTCATGTTATTACAGTTTGCATTATTATTAGCCCCAATAAAAGAATTTCTTATTAGAAGAGCTTGGCGAAATAGCTCAGTTGTGACAACATTAGACTGAAGATCTAAGGGTGTCTTGTTCAATCCTGGGGTTTAGCATGGTTGGGTGTTTGCTTTTGCTACTGAATAGCAATTTAGCAGCAAAAACTGTTGTTTTCAGTTTTTGATCTTGAAAAACATTTGATGTTATTTCAGTTTGCAAAATCTTTAGCTCCAAAAAAAGACATTTTTATCAGTATAGCTTGCCAAAATAGCTCAGTTGTGAGAGCAATAGACTGAAGACCTTAAAATCCCTAGTACGATCGTGGGTTTCCACATGTTTGGGTGTTTGCATTTTGTTACTGAGTAGCAATTCAGCAAAAAGAAATTTAGCAGCAGAAACGTTTATTTTCAGGTTTCGCCCTCTAGGACACTTGATGTTCTTTCAGTTTGCCTTATCTTAAACACCAAAAAAGACTTTCTAAACGTCAGACTTACACGCAATAGCTCTTTTGTGAGAGCATTAAACTGAAGATCTAAAGGTCCTGGGTTTGATCCCAGGATTCGGCATGTTTAGTTGCTGTATTTTTGTTACAGAATAGCAATTTACCAGCAGAATCTTTCATTATCAGGTGTTGTTCATCAAGAACACTTAATGCTCTTTTTTTTCCCCAGCCTAAAACCCCAAATACGGCTTGACATCTTTCACAATTAGCCAAAATAGCTCAGTTGGGAGAGCGTTAGACTGAAGTTCTAAAGGTCCCTGGTTCGATCCCGGGTTTCGGCATATTTAGTTGCTGTTTTTTTGTTACAGAATAGCAATTTAGCAGCAGAAACTGCCGTGTTCAGGTTCTGGTCTTCAAGATCATTTCATGTTATTACAGTTTGCATTATTATTAGCCCCAATAAAATAATTTCTTATTAGTAGAGCTTGGCGAAATAGCTCAGTTGTGAGAACATTAGACTGAAAATCTAAGGGTGTCTTGTTCAATCCTGGGGTTTAGCATGGTTGGGTGTTTGCTTTTGCTACTGAATAGCAATTTAGGAGCAAAAACTGTTGTTTTCAGTTTTTGATCTTGAAAAACATTTTATGTTATTTCAGTTTGCAAAATCTTTAGCTCCAAAAAAAGACATTCTTATCAGTATAGCTTGCCAAAATAGCTCAGTTGTGAGAGCAATAGACTGAAGACCGTAAAATCCCTAGTACGATCGTGGGTTTCCACATGTTTGGGTGTTTGCATTTTGTTACTGAGTAGCAATTCAGCAAAAAGAAATTTAGCAGCAGAAACGTTTATTTTCAGGTTTCGCCCTCTAGGACACTTGATGTTCTTTCAGTTTGCCTTATCTTAAACACCAAAAAAGACTTTCCAAATGTCAGACGTAGCTGCAATAGCTCATTTGGGAGAGCATTAGACTGAAGATCTATAAGTCCCTGGTTCGATCCTGGGTTTTGGCATGTTTAGTAGCTGTATTTTTGTTACAGAATAGCAATTTACCAGCAGAATCTTTCATTATAAGGTGTTGCTCTTCAAGAACACTTGATGCTCTTTTTTTCCCAACCTAAAACCCCAAATACGACTTCACATCTGTCACAATTAGCTGAAATAGCTCAGTTGGGAGAGCGTTAGACTGAAGATCCCGGGTTTCGGCATATTTAGTTGCTGTTTTTTTTGTTACAGAATAGCAATTTAGCAGCAGAAACTGCCGTGTTCAGGTTCTGTTCTTCAAGAACATTTCATGTTATTACAGTTTGCATTATTATTAGCCCCAATAAAATAATTTCTTATTAGTAGAGCTTGGCGAAATTGCTCAGTTGTGAGAACATTAGACTGAAGATCTAAGGGTGTCTTGTTCAATCCTGGGGTTTAGCATGGTTGGGTATTTGCTTTTGCTACTGAATAGCAATTTAGCAGCAAAAACTGTTGTGTTCAGGTTTTGATCTTGAAAAGCATTTTATGTTATTTCAGTTTGCAAAATCTTTAGCTCCTAAAAAAAGACATTCTTATCAGTATAGCTTGCCAAAATAGCTCAGTTGTGAGAGCAATAGACTGAAGACCTTAAAATCCCTAGTACGATCGTGGGTTTCCACATGTTTGGGTGTTTGCAGTTTGTTACTGAGTAGCAAGTCAGCAAAAAGAAATTTAGCAGCAGAAACTTTCATTTTCAGGTTTCGCCCTCTAGGACACTTGATGTTCTTTCAGTTTGCCTTATCTTAAACACCAAAAAAGACTTTTTAAACGTCAGACTTACACGCAATAGCTCTTTTGTGAGAGCATTAAAATGAAGATCTAAAGGTCCTGGGTTCGATCCCAGGATTCGGCATGTTTAGTTGCTGTATTTTTGTTACAGAATAGCAATTTACCAGCAGAATCTTTCATTATCAGGTGTTGTTCATCAAGAACACTAAATGCTCTTTTTTTTCCCAGCCTAAAACCCCAAATACGGCTTGACATCTTTCACAATTAGCCAAAATAGCTCAGTTTGGAGAGCGTTAGACAGAAGATCTAAAGGTCCCTGGTTCGATACTGGGATTCGGCATATTTAGTTGCTGTTTTTTTGTTACAGAATAGCAATTTAGCAGCAGAAACTGCCGTGTTCAGGTTCTGGTCTTCAAGATCATTTCATGTTATTACAGTTTGCATTATTATTAGCCCCAATAAAAGAATTTCTTATTAGAAGAGCTTGGCGAAATAGCTCAGTTGTGACAACATTAGACTGAAGATCTAAGGGTGTCTTGTTCAATCCTGGGGTTTAGCATGGTTGGGTGTTTGCTTTTGCTACTGAATAGCAATTTAGCAGCAAAAACTGTTGTTTTCAGTTTTTGATCTTGAAAAACATTTGATGTTATTTCAGTTTGCAAAATCTTTAGCTCCAAAAAAAGACATTTTTATCAGTATAGCTTGCCAAAATAGCTCAGTTGTGAGAGCAATAGACTGAAGACCTTAAAATCCCTAGTACGATCGTGGGTTTCCACATGTTTGGGTGTTTGCATTTTGTTACTGAGTAGCAATTCAGCAAAAAGAAATTTAGCAGCAGAAACGTTTATTTTCAGGTTTCGCCCTCTAGGACACTTGATGTTCTTTCAGTTTGCCTTATCTTAAACACCAAAAAAGACTTTCCAAAAGTCTGACGTAGCTGCAATAGCTCATTTGGGAGAGCATTAGACTGAAGATCTATAAGTCCCTGGTTCGGTTTCGGCATGTTTAGTAGCTGTATTTTTGTTACAGAATAGCAATTTACCAGCATAATCTTTCATTATAAGGTGTTGCTCTTCAAGAACACTTGATGCTCTTTTTTTCTTGAAGACCAGAACCTGAACACGGCAGTTTCTGCTGCTAAATTGCTATTCTGTAACAAAAGATTTTGCAAACTGAAATAACATAAAATGTTTTTCAAGATCAAAAACTGAAAACAACAGTTTTTGCTGCTAAATTGCTATTCAGTAGCATAAGGTGTTGCTCTTCAAGAACACTTGATGTTCTTTTTTTCCCAACCTAAAACCCCAAATACGACTTCACATCTGTCACAATTAGCCGAAGTAGCTCAGTTGGGAGAGCGTTAGACTGAAGATCTAAAGGTCCCTGGTTCGATCCCGGGTTTTGGCATATTTAGTTGCTGTTTTTTTTGTTACAGAATAGCAATTTAGCAGCAGAAACTGCCGTGTTCAGGTTCTGGTCTTCAAGAACATTTCATGTTATTACAGTTTGCATTATTATTAGCCCCAATAAAATAATTTCTTATTAGTAGAGCTTGGCGAAATAGCTCAGTTGTGACAACATTAGACTGAAGATCTAAGGGTGTCTTGTTAAATCCTGGGGTTTAGCATGGTTGGGTGTTTGCTTTTGCTACTGAATAGCAATTTAGCAGCAAAAACTGTTGTGTTCAGGTTTTGATCTTGAAAAGCATTTTATGTTATTTCAGTTTGCAAAATCTTTAGCTCCTAAAAAAAGACATTCTTATCAGTATAGCTTGCCAAAATAGCTCAGTTGTGAGAGCAATAGACTGAAGACCTTAAAATCCCTAGTACGATTGTGGGTTTCCACATGTTTGGGTGTTTGCAGTTTGTTACTGAGTAGCAATTCAGCAAAAAGAAATTTAGCAGCAGAAACTTTCATTTTCAGGTTTCGCCCTCTAGGACACTTGATGTTCTTTCAGTTTGCCTTATCTTAAACACCAAAATAGACTTTCTAAACGTCAGACTTACACGCAATATCTCTTTTGTGAGAGCATTAAACTGAAGATCTAAAGGTCCTGGGTTCGATCCCAGGATTCGGCATGTTTAGTTGCTGTATTTTTGTTACAGAATAGCAATTTACCAGCAGAATCTTTCATTATCAGGTGTTGTTCATCAAGAACACTTAATGCTCTTTTTTCCCCAAGCCTAAAACCCCAAATACGGCTTCACATCTTTCACAATTAGGTGAAATAGCTCAGTTGGGAGAGAGGTAGACTGAAGATCTAAAGGTCCCTGGTTCGATCCCGGGTTTCTGCATAATTAGTTGCTGTTTTTTTGTTACAGAATAGCAATTTAGCAGCAGAAACTGCCGTGTTCAGGTTCTGGTCTTCAAGTTCATTTCATGTTATTACAGTTTGCATTATTATTAGCCCCAATAAAATAATTTCTTATTAGTAGAGCTTGGCGAAATAGCTCAGTTGTGAGAACATTAGACTGAAGATCTAAGGGTGTCTTGTTCAATCCTGGGGTTTAGCATGGTTGGGTGTTTGCTTTTGCTACTGAATAGCAATTTAGCAGCAAAAACTGTTGTTTTCAGTTTTTGATCTTGAAAAATTTTTTATGTTATTTCAGTTTGCAAAATCTTTAGCTCCAAAAAAAGACATTCTTATCAGTATAGCTTGCCAAAATAGCTCAGTTGTGAGAGCAATAGACTGAAGACCTTAAAATCCCTAGTACGATCGTGGGTTTCCACTTGTTTGGGTGTATGCATTTTGTTACTGAGTAGCAATTCAGCAAAAAGAAATTTAGCAGCAGAAACGTTTATTTTCAGGTTTCGCCCTCTAGGACACTTGATGTTCTTTCAGTTTGCCTTATCTTAAACACCAAAAAAGACTTTCCAAATGTCAGACGTAGCAGCAAAAGCTGATTTGGGAGAGCATTAGACTGAAGATCTATAAGTCCCTGGTTCGATCCCTGGTTTCGGCATGTTTAGTAGCTGTATTTTTGTTACAGAATAGCAATTTACCAGCAGAATCTTTCATTATAAGGTGTTGCTCTTCAAGAACACTTGATGCTCTTTTTTTCCCAACCTAAAACCCCAAATACGACTTCACATCTGTCACAATTAGGTGAAATAGCTCAGTTGGGAGAGAGGTAGACTGAAGATCTAAAGGTCCCTGGTTCGATCCCGGGTTTCTGCATAATTAGTTGCTGTTTTTTTGTTACAGAATAGCAATTTAGCAGCAGAAACTGCCGTGTTCAGGTTCTGGTCTTCAAGTTCATTTCATGTTATTACAGTTTGCATTATTATTAGCCCCAATAAAATAATTTCTTATTAGTAGAGCTTGGCGAAATAGCTCAGTTGTGAGAACATTAGACTGAAGATCTAAGGGTGTCTTGTTCAATCCTGGGGTTTAGCATGGTTGGGTGTTTGCTTTTGCTACTGAATAGCAATTTAGCAGCAAAAACTGTTGTTTTCAGTTTTTGATCTTGAAAAATTTTTTATGTTATTTCAGTTTGCAAAATCTTTAGCTCCAAAAAAAGACATTCTTATCAGTATAGCTTGCCAAAATAGCTCAGTTGTGAGAGCAATAGACTGAAGACCTTAAAATCCCTAGTACGATCGTGGGTTTCCACATGTTTGGGTGTTTGCAGTTTGTTACTGAGTAGCAATTCAGCAAAAAGAAATTTAGCAGCAGAAACTTTCATTTTCAGGTTTCGCCCTCTAGGACACTTGATGTTCTTTCAGTTTGCCTTATCTTAAACACCAAAAAAGACTTTCTAAACGTCAGACTTACACGCAATAGCTCTTTTGTGAGAGCATTAAACTGAAGATCTAAAGGTCCTGGGTTTGATCCCAGGATTCGGCATGTTTAGTTGCTGTATTTTTGTTACAGAATAGCAATTTACCAGCAGAATCTTTCATTATCAGGTGTTGTTCATCAAGAACACTTAATGCTCTTTTTTTCCCCAGCCTAAAACCCCAAATACGGCTTGACATCTTTCACAATTAGCCAAAATAGCTCAGTTGGGAGAGCGTTAGACTGAAGATCTAAAGGTCCCTGGTTCGATCCTGGGTTTCGGCATATTTAGTTGCTGTTTTTTTGTTACAGAATAGCAATTTAGCAGCAGAAACTGCCGTGTTCAGGTTCTGGTCTTCAAGAACATTTCATGTTTTTACAGTTTGCATTATTATTAGCCCCAATAAAATAATTTCTTATTAGTAGAGCTTGGCGAAATAGCTCAGTTGTGACAACATTAGACTGAAGATCTAAGGGTGTCTTGTTCAATCCTGGGGTTTAGCATGGTTGGGTGTTTGCTTTTGCTACTGAATAGCAATTTAGCAGCAAAAACTGTTGTGTTCAGGTTTTGATCTTGAAAAGCATTTTATGTTATTTCAGTTTGCAAAATCTTTAGCTCCTAAAAAAAGACATTCTTATCAGTATAGCTTGCCAAAATAGCTCAGTTGTGAGAACAATAGACTGAAGACCTTAAAATCCCTAGTATGATCGTGGGTTTCCACATGTTTGGGTGTTTGCAGTTTGTTACTGAGTAGCAAGTCAGCAAAAAGAAATTTAGCAGCAGAAACTTTCATTTTCAGGTTTCGCCCTCAAGGACACTTGATGTTCTTTCAGTTTGCCTTATCTTAAACACCAAAAAAGACTTTCTAAACGTCAGACTTACAAACAATAGCTCTTTTGTGAGAGCATTAAACTGAAGATCTAAAGCTCCTGGGTTCGATCCCAGGATTCGGCATGTTTAGTTGCTGTATTTTTGTTACAGAATAGCAATTTACCAGCAGAATCTTTCATTATCAGGTGTTGTTCATCAAGAACACTTAATGCTCTTTTTTTCCCTAGCCTAAAACCCCAAATACGGCTTCACATCTTTCACAAATAGCCGAAATAGCTCAGTTGGTAGAGCGTTAGACTGAAGATCTAAAGGTCCCTGGTTCGATCCCGGGTTTCGGCATATTTAGTTGCTGTTTTTTTTGTTACAGAATAGCAATTTAGCAGCAGAAACTGCCGTGTTCAGGTTCTGGTCTTCAAGTTCATTTCATGTTATTACAGTTTGCATTATTATTAGCCCCAATAAAAGAATTTCTTATTAGTAGAGCTTGGCGAACTAGCTAAGTTGTGAGAACATTAGACTGAAGATCTAAGGGTGTCTTGTTCAATCCTGGGGTTTAGCATGGTTGGGTGTTTGCTTTTGCTACTGAATAGCAATTTAGCAGCAAAAACTGTTGTTTTCAGTTTTTGATCTTGAAAAACATTTTATGTTATTTCAGTTTGCAAAATCTTTAGCACCAAAAAAAGACATTCTTATCAGTATAGCTTGCCAAAATAGCTCAGTTGTGAGAGCAATAGACTGAAGACCTTAAAATCCCTAGTACGATCGTGGGTTTCCACATGTTTGGGTGTTTGCATTTTGTTACTGAGTAGCAATTCAGCAAAAAGAAATTTAGCAGCAGAAACGTTTATTTTCAGGTTTCGCCCTCTAGGACACTTGATGTTCTTTCAGTTTGCCTTATCTTAAACACCAAAAAAGACTTTCCAAATGTCAGACGTAGCTGCAATAGCACATTTGGGAGAGCATTAGACTGAAGATCTATAAGTCCCTGTTTCGATCCCGGGTTTCGGCATGTTTAGTAGCTGTATTTTTGTTACAGAATAGCAATTTACCAGCAGAATCTTTCATTATAAGGTGTTGCTCTTCAATAACACTTGATGCTCTTTTTTTCCCAACCTAAAACCCCAAATACGACTTCACATCTGTCACAATTAACCGAAATAGCTCAGTTGGGAGAGCGTTAGACTGAAGATCTAAAGGTCCCGGGTTTCGGCATATTTAGTTGCTGTTTTTTTTGTTACAGAATAGCAATTTAGCAGCAGAAACTGCCGTGTTCAGGTTCTGGTCTTCAAGAACATTTCATGTTATTACAGTTTGCATTATTATTAGCCCCAATAAAAGAATTTCTTATTAGTAGAGCTTGGCGAAATAGCTCAGTTGTGACAACATTAGACTGAAGATCTAAGGGTGTCTTGTTCAATCCTGGGGTTTAGCATGGTTGGGTGTTTGCTTTTGCTACTGAATAGCAATTTAGCAGCAAAAACTGTTGTGTTCAGGTTTTGATCTTAAAAAGCATTTTATGTTATTTCAGTTTGCAAAATCTTTAGCTCCTAAAAAAAGACATTCTTATCAGTATAGCTTGCCAAAATAGCTCAGTTGTGAGAGCAATAGACTGAAGACCTTAAAATCCCTAGTACGATCGTGGGTTTCCACATGTTTGGGTGTTTGCAGTTTGTTACTGAGTAGCAATTCAGCAAAAAGAAATTTAGCAGCAGGAACTTTCATTTTCAGGTTTCGCCCTCTAGGACACTTGATGTTCTTTCAGTTTGCCTTATCTTAAACACCAAAAAAGACTTTCTAAACGTCAGACTTACACGCAATAGCTCTTTTGTGAGAGCATTAAACTGAAGATCTAAAGGTCCTGGGTTTGATCCCAGGATTCGGCATGTTTAGTTGCTGTATTTTTGTTACAGAATAGCAATTTACCAGCAGAATCTTTCATTATCAGGTGTTGTTCATCAAGAACACTTAATGCTCTTTTTTTTCCCAGCCTAAAATCCCAAATACGGTTTAACATCTTTCACAATTAGCCGAAATAGCTCAGTTGGGAGAGCGTTAGACTGAAGATCTAAAGGTCCCTGGTTCGATCCCGGGTTTCTGCATATTTAGTTGCTGTTTTTTTGTTACAGAATAGCAATTTAGCAGCAGAAACTGCCGTGTTCAGGTTCTGGTCTTCAAGAACATTTCATGTTTTTACAGTTTGCATTATTATTAGCCCCAATAAAATAATTTCTTATTAGTAGAGCTTGGCGAAATAGCTCAGTTGTGACAACATTAGACTGAAGATCTAAGGGTGTCTTGTTCAATCCTGGGGTTTAGCATGGTTGGGTGTTTGCTTTTGCTACTGAATAGCAATTTAGCAGCAAAAACTGTTGTGTTCAGGTTTTGATCTTGAAAAGCATTTTATGTTATTTCAGTTTGCAAAATCTTTAGCTCCTAAAAAAAGACATTCTTATCAGTATAGCTTGCCAAAATAGCTCAGTTGTGAGAGCAATAGACTGAAGACCTTAAAATCCCTAGTATGATCGTGGGTTTCCACATGTTTGGGTGTTTGCAGTTTGTTACTGAGTAGCAAGTCAGCAAAAAGAAATTTAGCAGCAGAAACTTTCATTTTCAGGTTTCGCCCTCTAGGACACTTGATGTTCTTTCAGTTTGCCTTATCTTAAACACCAAAAAACACTCTCTAAACGTCAGACTTACACACAATAGCTCTTTTGTGAGAGCATTAAACTGAAGATCTAAAGCTCCTGGGTTCGATCCCAGGATTCGGCATGTTTAGTTGCTGTATTTTTGTTACAGAATAGCAATTTACCAGCAGAATCTTTCATTATCAGGTGTTGTTCATCAAGAACACTTAATGCTCTTTTTTTCCCCAGCCTAAAACCCCAAATACGGCTTCACATCTTTCACAATTAGTCGAAATAGCTCAGTTGGTAGAGCGTTAGACTGAAGATCTAAAGGTCCCTGGTTCGATCCCGGATTTCTGCATATTTAGTTGCTGTTTTTTGTTACAGAATAGCAATTTAGCAGCAGAAACTGCCGTGTTCAGGTTCTGGTCTTCAAGTTCATTTCATGTTATTACAGTTTGCATTATTATTAGCCCCAATAAAAGAATTTCTTATTAGTAGAGCTTGGCGAAATAGCTCAGTTGTGAGAACATTAGACTGAAGATCTAAGGGTGTCTTGTTCAATCCTGGGGTTTAGCATGGTTGGGTGTTTGCTTTTGCTACTGAATAGCAATTTAGCAGCAAAAACTGTTGCTTTCAGTTTTTGATCTTGAAAAACATTTTATGTTATTTCAGTTTGCAAAATCTTTAGCTTCAAAAAAAGACATTCTTATCAGTATAGCTTGCCAAAATAGCTCAGTTGTGAGAGCAATAGACTGAAGACCTTAAAATCCATAGTACGATCGTGGGTTTCCACATGTTTGGGTGTTTGCATTTTGTTACTGAGTAGCAATTCAGCAAAAAGAAATTTAGCAGCAGAAACATTTATTTTCAGGTTTCGCCCTCTAGGACACTTGATGTTCTTTCAGTTTGCCTTATCTTAAACACCAAAAAAGACTTTCCAAAGGTCAGACGTAGCTGCAATAGCTCATTTGGGAGAGCATTAGACTGAAGATCTATAAGTCCCTGGTTCGATCCCGGGTTTCGGCATGTTTAGTAGCTGTATTTTTGTTACAGAATAGCAATTTACCAGCAGAATCTTTCATTATAAGGTGTTTCTCTTCAAGAACACTTGATGCTCTTTTTTTCCCAACCTAAAACCCCAAATACGACTTCACATCTGTCACAATTAGCCAAAATAGCTCAGTTGGGAGAGCGTTAGACTGAAGATCTAAAAGTCCCTGGTTCAATCCTGGGTTTCGGCATATTTAGTTGCTGTTTTTTTGTTACAGAATAGCAATTTAACAGCAGAAACTGCCGTGTTCAGGTTCTGGTCTTCAAGAACATTTCATGTTATTACAGTTTGCATTATTATTAGCCCCAATAAAAGAATTTCTTATTAGTAGACCTTGGCGAAATAGCTCAGTTGTGACAACATTAGACTGAAGATCTAAGGGTGTCTTGTTCAATCCTGGGGTTTAGCATGGTTGGGTGTTTGCTTTTGCTACTGAATAGCAATTTAGCAGCAAAAACTGTTGTGTTCAGGTTTTGATCTTGAAAAGCATTTTATGTTATTTCAGTTTGCAAAATCTTTAGCTCCTAAAAAAAGACATTCTTATCAGTATAGCTTGCCAAAATAGCTCAGTTGTGAGAGCAATAGACTGAAGACCTTAAAATCCCTAGTACGATCGTGGGTTTCCACATGTTTGGGTGTTTGCAGTTTGTTACTGAGTAGCAATTCAGCAAAAAGAAATTTAGCAGCAGAAACTTTCATTTTCAGGTTTCGCCCTCTAGGACACTTGATGTTCTTTCAGTTTGCCTTATCTTAAACACCAAAAAAGACTTTCTAAACGTCAGACTTACACGCAATAGCTCTTTTGTGAGAGCATTAAACTGAAGATCTAAAGGTCCTGGGTTTGATCCCAGGATTCGGCATGTTTAGTTGCTGTATTTTTGTTACAGAATAGCAATTTACCAGCAGAATCTTTCATTATCAGGTGTTGTTCATCAAGAACACTTAATGCTCTTTTTTTTCCCAGCCTAAAACACCAAATACGGCTTGACATCTTTCATAATTAGCCGAAATAGCTCAGTTGGGAGAGCGTTAGACTGAAGATCTAAAGGTCCCTGGTTCGATCCCGGGTTTCTGCATATTTAGTTGCTGTTTTTTTGTTACAGAATAGCAATTTAGCAGCAGAAACTGCCGTGTTCAGGTTCTGGTCTTCAAGAACATTTCATGTTTTTACAGTTTGCATTATTATTAGCCCCAATAAAATAATTTCTTATTAGTAGAGCTTGGCGAAATAGCTCAGTTGTGACAACATTAGACTGAAGATCTAAGGGTGTCTTGTTCAATCCTGGGGTTTAGCATGGTTGGGTGTTTGCTTTTGCTACTGAATAGCAATTTAGCAGCAAAAACTGTTGTGTTCAGGTTTTGATCTTGAAAAGCATTTTATGTTATTTCAGTTTGCAAAATCTTTAGCTCCTAAAAAAAGACATTCTTATCAGTATAGCTTGCCAAAATAGCTCAGTTGTGAGAGCAATAGACTGAAGACCTTAAAATCCCTAGTATGATCGTGGGTTTCCACATGTTTGGGTGTTTGCAGTTTGTTACTGAGTAGCAAGTCAGCAAAAAGAAATTTAGCAGCAGAAACTTTCATTTTCAGGTTTCGCCCTCTAGGACACTTGATGTTCTTTCAGTTTGCCTTATCTTAAACACCAAAAAACACTTTCTAAACGTCAGACTTACACACAATAGCTCTTTTGTGAGAGCATTAAACTGAAGATCTAAAGCTCCTGGGTTCGATCCCAGGATTCGGCATGTTTAGTTGCTGTATTTTTGTTACAGAATAGCAATTTACCAGCAGAATCTTTCATTATCAGGTGTTGTTCATCAAGAACACTTAATGCTCTTTTTTTCCCCAGCCTAAAACCCCAAATACGGCTTCACATCTTTCACAATTAGTCGAAATAGCTCAGTTGGTAGAACGTTAGACTGAAGATCTAAAGGTCCCTGGTTCGATCCCGGATTTCTGCATATTTAGTTGCTGTTTTTTTGTTACAGAATAGCAATTTAGCAGCAGAAACTGCCGTGTTCAGGTTCTGGTCTTCAAGTTCATTTCATGTTATTACAGTTTGCATTATTATTAGCCCCAATAAAAGAATTTCTTATTAGTAGAGCTTGGCGAAATAGCTCAGTTGTGAGAACATTAGACTGAAGATCTAAGGGTGTCTTGTTCAATCCTGGGGTTTAGCATGGTTGGGTGTTTGCTTTTGCTACTGAATAGCAATTTAGCAGCAAAAACTGTTGTTTTCAGTTTTTGATCTTGAAAAACATTTTATGTTATTTCAGTTTGCAAAATCTTTAGCTCCAAAAAAAAAGACATTTTTATCAGTATAGCTTGCCAAAATAGCTCAGTTGTGAGAGCAATAGACTGAAGACCTTAAAATCCCTAGTACGATCGTGGGTTTCCACATGTTTGGGTGTTTGCATTTTGTTACTGAGTTGCAATTCAGCAAAAAGAAATTTAGCAGCAGAAACGTTTATTTTCAGGTTTCGCCCTCTAGGACACTTGATGTTCTTTCAGTTTGCCTTATCTTAAACACCAAAAAAGACTTTCCAAATGTCAGATGTAGCTGCAATAGCTCATTTGGGAGAGCATTAGACTGAAGATCTATAAGTCCCTTGTTCGATCCCGGGTTTCGGCATGTTTAGTAGCTGTATTTTTGTTACAGAATAGCAATTTACCAGCAGAATCTTTCATTATATGGTGTTGCTCTTCAAGAACACTTGATGCTCTTTTTTTCCCAACCTAAAACCCCAAATACGACTTCACATCTGTCACAATTAGCCGAAGTAGCTCAGTTGGGAGAGCGTTAGACTGAAGATCTAAAGGTCCCTGGTTCGATCCCGGGTTTTGGCATATTTAGTTGCTGTTTTTTTTGTTACAGAATAGCAATTTAGCAGCAGAAACTGCCATGTTCAGGTTCTGGTCTTCAAGAACATTTCATGTTATTACAGTTTGCATTATTATTAGCCCCAATAAAAGAATTTCTTATTAGTAGAGCTTGGCGAAATAGCTCAGTTGTGACAACATTAGACTGAAGATCTAAGGGTGTCTTGTTCAATCCTGGGGTTTAGCATGGTTGGGTGTTTGCTTTTGCTACTGAATAGCAATTTAGCAGCAGAAACTGTTGTGTTCAGGTTTTGATCTTGAAAAGCATTTTATGTTATTTCAGTTTGCAAAATCTTTAGCTCCTAAAAAAAGACATTCTTATCAGTATAGCTTGCCAAAATAGCTCAGTTGTGAGAGCAATAGACTGAAGACCTTAAAATCCCTAGTACGATCGTGGGTTTCCACATGTTTGGGTGTTTGCAGTTTGTTACTGAGTAGCAATTCAGCAAAAAGAAATTTAGCAGCAGAAACTTTCATTTTCAGGTTTCGCCCTCTAGGACACTTGATGTTCTTTCAGTTTGCCTTATCTTGAACACCAAAAAAGACTTTCTAAACGTCAGACTTACACGCAATATCTCTTTTGTGAGAGCATTCAACTGAAGATCTAAAGGTCCTGGGTTCGATCCCAGGATTCGGCATGTTTAGTTGCTGTATTTTTGTTACAGAATAGCAATTTACCAGCAGAATCTTTCATTATCAGGTGTTGTTCATCAAGAACACTTAATGCTCTTTTTTTCCCCAGCCTAAAACCCCAAATACGGCTTGACATCTTTCACAATTAGCCGAAATAGCTCATTTGGGAGAGTGTTAGACTGAAGATCTAAAGGTCCCTGGTTCGATACCGGGTTTCGGCATATTTAGTTGCTGGTTTTTTGTTACAGAATGGCAATTTAGCAGCAGAAACTGCCGTGTTCAGGTTCTGGTCTTCAAGAACATTTCATGTTTTTACAGTTTGCATTATTATTAGCCCCAATAAAAGAATTTCTTATTAGTAGAGCTTGGCGAAATAGCTCAGTTGTGAGAACATTAGACTGAAGATCTAAGGGTGTCTTGTTCAATCCTGGGGTTTAGCATGGTTGGGTGTTTGCTTTTGCTACTGAATAGCAATTTAGCAGCAAAAACTGTTGTTTTCAGTTTTTGATCTTGAAAAACATTTTATGTTATTTCAGTTTGCAAAATCTTTAGCTCCAAAAGAAGACATTCTTATCAGTATAGCTTGCCAAAATAGCTCAGTTGTGAGAGCAATAGACTGAAGACCTTAAAATCCCTAGTACGATTGTGGGTTTCCACATGTTTGGGTGTTTGCAGTTTGTTACTGAGTAGCAATTCAGCAAAAAGAAATTTAGCAGCAGAAACTTTCATTTTCAGGTTTCGCCCTCTAGGACACTTGATGTTCTTTCAGTTTGCCTTATCTTAAACACCAAAAAAGACTTTCCAAATGTCAGACGTAGCTGCAATAGCTCATTTGGGAGAGCATTAGAATGAAGATCTATAAGTCCCTGGTTCGATCCCTGGTTTCGGCATGTTTAGTAGCTGTATTTTTGTTACAGAATAGCAATTTACCAGCAGAATCTTTCATTATAAGGTGTTGCTCTTCAAGAACACTTGATGCTCTTTTTTTCCCAACCTAAAACCCCAAATACGACTTAACATCTGTCAGAATTAGCCGAAATAGCTCAGTTGGGAGAGCGTTAGACTGAAGATCTAAAGGTCCCTGGTTCGATCCCGGGTTTCGGCGTATTTAGTTGCGGTTTTTTTTGTTACAGAATAGCAATTTAGCAGCAGAAACTGCCGTGTTCAGGTTCTGGTCTTCAAGAACATTTCATGTTATTACAGTTTGCATTATTATTAGCCCCAATAAAAGAATTTCTTATTAGTAGACCTTGGCGAAATAGCTCAGTTGTGACAACATTAGACTGAAGATCTAAGGGTGTCTTGTTCAATCCTGGGGTTTAGCATGGTTGGGTGTTTGCTTTTGCTACTGAATAGCAATTTAGCAGCAAAAACTGTTGTGTTCAGGTTTTGATCTTGAAAAGCATTTTATGTTATTTCAGTTTGCAAAATCTTTAGCTCCTAAAAAAAGACATTCTTATCAGTATAGCTTGCCAAAATAGCTCAGTTGTGAGAGCAATAGACTGAAGACCTTAAAATCCCTAGTACGATCGTGGGTTTCCACATGTTTGGGTGTTTGCAGTTTGTTACTGAGTAGCAATTCAGCAAAAAGAAATTTAGCAGCAGAAACTTTCATTTTCAGGTTTCGCCCTCTAGGACACTTGATGTTCTTTCAGTTTGCCTTATCTTAAACACCAAAAAAGACTTTCTAAACGTCAGACTTACACGCAATAGCTCTTTTGTGAGAGCATTAAACTGAAGATCTAAAGGTCCTGGGTTTGATCCCAGGATTCGGCATGTTTAGTTGCTGTATTTTTGTTACAGAATAGCAATTTACCAGCAGAATCTTTCATTATCAGGTGTTGTTCATCAAGAACACTTAATGCTCTTTTTTTCCCCAGCCTAAAACCCCAAATACGGCTTGACATTTTTCACAATTAGCCGAAATAGCTCAGTTGGGAGAGCGTTAGACTGAAGATCTAAAGGTCCCTGTTTCGATCCTGGGTTTCGGCATATTTAGTTGCTGTTTTTTTTGTTACAGAATAGCAATTTACCAGCAGAATCTTTCATTATAAAGTGTTGCTCTTCAAGAACACTTGATGCTCTTTTTTTCCCAACCTAAAACCCCAAATACGACTTCACATCTGTCACAATTAGCCGAAATAGCTCAGTTGGGAGAGCGTTAGACTGAAGATCTAAAGGTCCCTGGTTCGATCCCGGGTTTCGGCATATTTAGTTGCTGTTTTTTTTGTTACAGAATAGCAATTTAGCAGCAGAAACTGCCGTGTTCAGGTTCTGGTCTTCAAGAACATTTCATGTTATTACAGTTTGCATTATTATTAGCCCCAATAAAATAATTTCTTATTAGTAGAGCTTGGCGAAATAGCTCAGTTGTGACAACATTAGACTGAAGATCTAAGGGTGTCTTGTTCAATCCTGGGGTTTAGCATGGTTGGGTGTTTGCTTTTGCTACTGAATAGCAATTTAGCAGCAAAAACTGTTGTGTTCAGGTTTTGATCTTGAAAAGCATTTTATGTTATTTCAGTTTGCAAAATCTTTAGCTCCTAAAAAAAGACATTCTTATCAGTATAGCTTGCCAAAATAGCTCAGTTGTGAGAGCAATAGACTGAAGACCTTAAAATCCCTAGTACGATCGTGGGTTTCCACATGTTTGGGTGTTTGCAGTTTGTTACTGAGTAGCAATTCAGCAAAAAGAAATTTAGCAGCAGAAACTTTCATTTTCAGGTTTCGCCCTCTAGGACACTTGATGTTCTTTCAGTTTGCCTTATCTTAAACACCAAAAAAGACTTTCTAAACGTCAGACTTACACGCAATAGCTCTTTTGTGAGAGCATTAAACTGAAGATCTAAAGCTCCTGGGTTCGATCCCAGGATTCGGCATGTTTAGTTGCTGTATTTTTGTTACAGAATAGCAATTTACCAGCAGAATCTTTCATTATCAGGTGTTGTTCATCAAGAACACTTAATGCTCTTTTTTTCCCCAGCCTAAAACCCCAAATACGGCTTCACATTTTTCACAATTAGTCGAAATAGCTCAGTTGGTAGAGCGTTAGACTAAAGATCTAAAGGTCCCTGGTTCGATCCCGGATTTCTGCATATTTAGTTGCTGTTTTTTGTTACAGAATAGCAATTTAGCAGCAGAAACTGCCGTGTTCAGGTTCTGGTCTTCAAGTTCATTTCATGTTATTACAGTTTGCATTATTATTAGCCCCAATAAAAGAATTTCTTATTAGTAGAGCTTGGCGAAATAGCTCAGTTGTGAGAACATTAGACTGAAGATCTAAGGGTGTCTTGTTCAATCCTGGGGTTTAGCATGGTTGGGTGTTTGCTTTTGCTACTGAATAGCAATTTAGCAGCAAAAACTGTTGTTTTCAGTTTTTGATCTTGAAAAACATTTTATGTTATTTCAGTTTGCAAAATCTTTAGCTTCAAAAAAAGACATTCTTATCAGTATAGCTTGCCAAAATAGCTCAGTTGTGAGAGCAATAGACTGAAGACCTTAAAATCCCTAGTACGATCGTGGGTTTCTACATGTTTGGGTGTTTGCATTTTGTTACTGAGTAGCAATTCAGCAAAAAGAAATTTAGCAGCAGAAACGTTTATTTTCAGGTTTCGCCCTCTAGGACACTTGATGTTCTTTCAGTTTGCCTTTTCTTAAACACCAAAAAAGACTTTCCAAAGGTCAGACGTAGCTGCAATAGCTCATTTGGGAGAGCATTAGACTGAAGATCTATAAGTCCCTGGTTCGATCCCGGGTTTCGGCATGTTTAGTAGCTGTATTTTTGTTACAGAATAGCAATTTACCAGCAGAATCTTTCATTATAAGGTGTTTCTCTTCAAGAACACTTGATGCTCTTTTTTTCCCAACCTAAAACCCCAAATACGACTTCACATCTGTCACAATTAGCCGAAATAGCTCAGTTGGGAGAGCGTTAGACTGAAGATCTAAAAGTCCCTGGTTCGATCCTGGGTTTCGGCATATTTAGGTGCTGTTTTTTTGTTACAGAATAGCAATTTAACAGCAGAAACTGCCGTGTTCAGGTTCTGGTCTTCAAGAACATTTCATGTTATTACAGTTTGCATTATTATTAGCCCCAATAAAAGAATTTCTTATTAGTAGAGCTTGGCGAAATAGCTCAGTTGTGACAACATTAGACTGAAGATCTAAGGGTGTCTTGTTCAATCCTGGGGTTTAGCATGGTTGGGTGTTTGCTTTTGCTACTGAATAGCAATTTAGCAGCAAAAACTGTTGTTTTCAGTTTTTGATCTTGAAAAACATTTTATGTTATTTCAGTTTGCAAAATCTTTAGCTCCAAAAGAAGACATTCTTATCAGTATAGCTTGCCAAAATAGCTCAGTTGTGAGAGCAATAGACTGAAGACCTTAAAATCCCTAGTACGATCGTGGGTTTCCACATGTTTGGGTGTTTGCATTTTGTTACTGAGTAGCAATTCAGCAAAAAGAAATTTAGCAGCAGAAACGTTTATTTTCAGGTTTCGCCCTCTAGGACACTTGATGTTCTTTCAGTTTGCCTTATCTTAAACACCAAAAAAGACTTTCCAAATGTCAGACGTAGCTGCAATAGCTCATTTGGGAGAGCATTAGACTGAAGATCTATAAGTCCCTGGTTCGATCCCGGGTTTCGGCATGTTTAGTAGCTGTATTTTTGTTACAGAATAGCAATTTAACAGCAGAATCTTTCATTATAAGGTGTTGCTCTTCAAGAACACTTGATGCTCTTTTTTTCCCAACCTAAAACCCCAAATACGACTTCACATCTGTCACAATTAGCCGAAGTAGCTCAGTTGGGAGAGCGTTAGACTGAAGATCTAAAGGTCCCTGGTTCGATCCCGGGTTTCGGCATATTTAGTTGCTGTTTTTTTTGTTACAGAATAGCAATTTAGCAGCAGAAACTGCCGTGTTCAGGTTCTGGTCTTCAAGAACATTTCATGTTATTACAGTTTGCATTATTATTAGCCTCAATAAAAGAATTTCTTATTAGTAGAGCTTGGCGAAATAGCTCAGTTGTGACAACATTAGACTGAAGATCTAAGGGTGTCTTGTTCAATCCTGGGGTTTAGCATGGTTGGGTGTTTGCTTTTGCTACTGAATAGCAATTTAGCAGCAAAAACTGTTGTGTTCAGGTTTTGATCTTGAAAAGCATTTTATGTTATTTCAGTTTGCAAAATCTTTAGCTCCTAAAAAAAGACATTCTTATCAGTATAGCTTGCCAAAATAGCTCAGTTGTGAGAGCAATAGACTGAAGACCTTAAAATCCCTAGTACGATCGTGGGTTTCCACATGTTTGGGTGTTTGCAGTTTGTTACTGAGTAGCAATTCAGCAAAAAGAAATTTAGCAGCAGAAACTTTCATTTTCAGGTTTCGCCCTCTAGGACACTTGATGTTCTTTCAGTTTGCCTTATCTTAAACACCAAAAAAGACTTTCTAAACGTCAGACTTACACGCAATAGCTCTTTTGTGAGAGCATTAAACTGAAGATCTAAAGGTCCTGGGTTTGATCCCAGGATTCGGCATGTTTAGTTGCTGTATTTTTGTTACAGAATAGCAATTTACCAGCAGAATCTTTCATTATCAGGTGTTGTTCATCAAGAACACTTAATGCTCTTTTTTTTCCCAGCCTAAAACCCCAAATACGGCTTGACATCTTTCATAATTAGCCGAAATAGCTCAGTTGGGAGAGCGTTAGACTGAAGATCTAAAGGTCCCTGGTTCGATCCTGGGTTTCTGCATATTTAGTTGCTGTTTTTTTGTTACAGAATAGCAATTTAGCAGCAGAAACTGCCGTGTTCAGGTTCTGGTCTTAAAGAACATTTCATGTTTTTACAGTTTGCATTATTATTAGCCCCAATAAAATAATTTCTTATTAGTAGAGCTTGGCAAAATAGCTCAGTTGTGACAACATTAGACTGAAGATCTAAGGGTGTCTTGTTCAATCCTGGGGTTTAGCATGGTTGGGTGTTTGCTTTTGCTACTGAATAGCAATTTAGCAGCAAAAACTGTTGTGTTCAGGTTTTGATCTTGAAAAGCATTTTATGTTATTTCAGTTTGCAAAATCTTTAGCTCCTAAAAAAAGACATTCTTATCAGTATAGCTTGCCAAAATAGCTCAGTTGTGAGAGCAATAGACTGAAGACCTTAAAATCCCTAGTATGATCGTGCGTTTCCACATGTTTGGGTGTTTGCAGTTTGTTACTGAGTAGCAAGTCAGCAAAAAGAAATTTAGCAGCAGAAACTTTCATTTTCAGGTTTCGCCCTCTAGGACACTTGATGTTCTTTCAGTTTGCCTTATCTTAAACACCAAAAAACACTTTCTAAACGTCAGACTTACACACAATAGCTCTTTTGTGAGAGCATTAAACTGAAGATCTAAAGCTCCTGGGTTCGATCCCAGGATTCGGCATGTTTAGTTGCAGTATTTTTGTTACAGAATAGCAATTTACCAGCAGAATCTTTCATTATCAGGTGTTGTTCATCAAGAACACTTAATGCTCTTTTTTTCCCCAGCCTAAAACCCCAAATACGGCTTCACATCTTTCACAATTAGTCGAAATAGCTCAGTTGGTAGAACGTTAGACTGAAGATCTAAAGGTCCCTGGTTCGATCCCGGATTTCTGCATATTTAGTTGCTGTTTTTTTGTTACAGAATAGCAATTTAGCAGCAGAAACTGCCGTGTTCAGGTTCTGGTCTTCAAGTTCATTTCATGTTATTACAGTTTGCATTATTATTAGCCCCAATAAAAGAATTTCTTATTAGTAGAGCTTGGCGAAATAGCTCAGTTGTGAGAACATTAGACTGAAGATCTAAGGGTGTCTTGTTCAATCCTGGGGTTTAGCATGGTTGGGTGTTTGCTTTTGCTACTGAATAACAATTTAGCAGCAAAAATTGTTGTTTTCAGTTTTTGATCTTGAAAAACATTTTATGTTATTTCAGTTTGCAAAATCTTTAGCTCCAAAAAAAGACATTTTTATCAGTATAGCTTGCCAAAATAGCTCAGTTGTGAGAGCAATAGACTGAAGACCTTAAAATCCCTAGTACGATCGTGGGTTTCCACATGTTTGGGTGTTTGCATTTTGTTACTGAGTAGCAATTCAGCAAAAAGAAATTTAGCAGCAGAAACGTTTATTTTCAGGTTTTGCCCTCTAGGACACTTGATGTTCTTTCAGTTTGCCTTATCTTAAACACCAAAAAAGACTTTCCAAATGTCAGACGTAGCTGCAATAGCTCATTTGGGAGACCATTAGACTGAAGATCTATAAGTCCCTGGTTCGATCTCGGGTTTCGGCATGTTTAGTAGCTGTATTTTTGTTACAGAATAGCAATTTACCAGCAGATTCTTTCATTATAAGGTGTTGCTCTTCATGAACACTTGATGCTCTTTTTTCCCAACCTAAAACCCCAAATACAACTTCACATCTGTCACAATTAGCCAAAGTAGCTCAGTTGGGAGAGCGTCAGACTGAAGATCTAAAGGTCCCGGGTTTCGGCATATTTAGTTGCTGTTTTTTTTGTTACAGAATAGCAATTTAGCAGCAGAAACTGCCGTGTTCAGGTTCTGGTCTTCAAGAACATTTCATGTTATTACAGTTTGCATTATTATTAGCCCCAATAAAATAATTTCTTATTAGTAGAGCTTGGCGAAATAGCTCAGTTGTGAGAACATTAGACTGCAGATCTAAGGGTGTCTTGTTCAATCCTGGGGTTTAGCATGGTTGGGTGTTTGCTTTTGCTACTGAATAGCAATTTAGCAGCAAAAGCTGTTGTTTTCAGTTTTTGATCTTGAAAAACATATTATGTTATTTCAGTTTGCAAAATCTTTAGCTCCAAAAAAAGACATTTTTATCAGTATAGCTTGCCAAAATAGCTCAGTTGTGAGAGCAATAGACTGAAGACCTTAAAATCCCTAGTACGATCGTGGGTTTCCACATGTTTGGGTGTTTGCATTTTGTTACTCAGTAGCAATTTAGCAAAAAGAAATTTAGCAGCAGAAACTTTTATTTTCAGGTTTCGCCCTCTAGGACACTTGATGTCCTTTCAGTTTGCCTTATCTTAAACACCAAAAAAGACTTTCCAAATGTCAGATGTAGCTGCAATAGCTCATTTGTGAGAGCATTAGACTGAAGATCTATAAGTCCCTGGTTCGATCCCGGGTTTCGGCATGTTTAGTAGCTGTATTTTTGTTACAGAATAGCAATTTACCAGCAGAATCTTTCATTATAAGGTGTTGCTCTTCAAGAACACTTGATGCTCTTTTTTTCCCAACCTAAAACCCCAAATACGACTTCACATCTGTCGCAATTAGCCGAAGTAGCTCAGTTGGGAGAGCGTTAGACTGAAGATCTAAAGGTCCCTGGTTCGATCCTGGGTTTCGGCATATTTAGTTGCTGTTTTTTTTGTTACAGAATAGCAATTTAGCAGCAGAAACTGCCGTGTTCAGGTTCTGGTCTTCAAGAACATTTCATGTTATTACAGTTTGCATTATTATTAGCCCCAATAAAAGAATTTCTTATTAGTAGAGCTTGGCGAAATAGCTCAGTTGTGACAACATTAGACTGAAGATCTAAGGGTGTCTTGTTCAATCCTGGGGTTTAGCATGGTTGGGTGTTTGCTTTTGCTACTGAATAGCAATTTAGCAGCAAAAACTGTTGTGTTCAGGTTTTGATCTTGAAAAGCATTTTATGTTATTTCAGTTTGCAAAATCTTTAGCTCCTAAAAAAAGACATTCTTATCAGTATAGCTTGCCAAAATAGCTCAGTTGTGAGAGCAATAGACTGAAGACCTTAAAATCCCTAGTGCGATCGTGGGTTTCCACATGTTTGGGTGTTTGCAGTTTGTTACTGAGTAGCAATTCAGCAAAAAGAAATTTAGCAGCAGAAACTTTCATTTTCAGGTTTCGCCCTCTAGGACACTTGATGTTCTTTCAGTTTGCCTTATCTTAAACACCAAAAAAGACTTTCTAAACGTCAGACTTACACGCAATATCTCTTTTGTGAGAGCATTAAACTGAAGATCTAAAGGTCCTGGGTTTGATCCCAGGATTCGGCATGTTTAGTTGCTGTATTTTTGTTACAGAATAGCAATTTACCAGCAGAATCTTTCATTATCAGGTGTTGTTCATCAAGAACACTTAATGCTCTTTTTTTTCCCAGCCTAAAACCCCAAATACGGCTTGACATCTTTCTCAATTAGCCGAAATAGCTCAGTTGGGAGAGCTTTAGACTGAAGATCTAAAGGTCCCTGGTTCGATCCTGGGTTTCTGCATATTTAGTTGCTGTTTTTTTGTTACAGAATAGCAATTTAGCAGCAGAAACTGCCGTGTTCAGGTTCTGGTCTTCAAGATCATTTCATGTTATTACAGTTTGCATTATTATTAGCCCCAATAAAAGAATTTCTTATTAGTAGAGCTTGGCGAAATAGCTCAGTTGTGAGAACATTAGACTGAAGATCTAAGGGTGTCTTGTTCAATCCTGGGGTTTAGCATGGTTGGGTGTTTGCTTTTGCTACTGAATAACAATTTAGCAGCAAAAATTGTTGTTTTCAGTTTTTGATCTTGAAAAACATTTTATGTTATTTCAGTTTGCAAAATCTTTAGCTCCAAAAAAAGACATTTTTATCAGTATAGCTTGCCAAAATAGCTCAGTTGTGAGAGCAATAGACTGAAGACCTTAAAATCCCTAGTACGATCGTGGGTTTCCACATGTTTGGGTGTTTGCATTTTGTTACTGAGTAGCAATTCAGCAAAAAGAAATTTAGCAGCAGAAACGTTTATTTTCAGGTTTTGCCCTCTAGGACACTTGATGTTCTTTCAGTTTGCCTTATCTTAAACACCAAAAAAGACTTTCCAAATGTCAGACGTAGCTGCAATAGCTCATTTGGGAGACCATTAGACTGAAGATCTATAAGTCCCTGGTTCGATCTCGGGTTTCGGCATGTTTAGTAGCTGTATTTTTGTTACAGAATAGCAATTTACCAGCAGATTCTTTCATTATAAGGTGTTGCTCTTCATGAACACTTGATGCTCTTTTTTCCCAACCTAAAACCCCAAATACAACTTCACATCTGTCACAATTAGCCAAAGTAGCTCAGTTGGGAGAGCGTCAGACTGAAGATCTAAAGGTCCCGGGTTTCGGCATATTTAGTTGCTGTTTTTTTTGTTACAGAATAGCAATTTAGCAGCAGAAACTGCCGTGTTCAGGTTCTGGTCTTCAAGAACATTTCATGTTATTACAGTTTGCATTATTATTAGCCCCAATAAAAGAATTTCTTATTAGTAGAGCTTGGCGAAATAGCTCAGTTGTGAGAACATTAGACTGCAGATCTAAGGGTGTCTTGTTCAATCCTGGGGTTTAGCATGGTTGGGTGTTTGCTTTTGCTACTGAATAGCAATTTAGCAGCAAAAGCTGTTGTTTTCAGTTTTTGATCTTGAAAAACATATTATGTTATTTCAGTTTGCAAAATCTTTAGCTCCAAAAAAAGACATTTTTATCAGTATAGCTTGCCAAAATAGCTCAGTTGTGAGAGCAATAGACTGAAGACCTTAAAATCCCTAGTACGATCGTGGGTTTCCACATGTTTGGGTGTTTGCATTTTGTTACTCAGTAGCAATTTAGCAAAAAGAAATTTAGCAGCAGAAACTTTTATTTTCAGGTTTCGCCCTCTAGGACACTTGATGTCCTTTCAGTTTGCCTTATCTTAAACACCAAAAAAGACTTTCCAAATGTCAGATGTAGCTGCAATAGCTCATTTGTGAGAGCATTAGACTGAAGATCTATAAGTCCCTGGTTCGATCCCGGGTTTCGGCATGTTTAGTAGCTGTATTTTTGTTACAGAATAGCAATTTACCAGCAGAATCTTTCATTATAAGGTGTTGCTCTTCAAGAACACTTGATGCTCTTTTTTTCCCAACCTAAAACCCCAAATACGACTTCACATCTGTCGCAATTAGCCGAAGTAGCTCAGTTGGGAGAGCGTTAGACTGAAGATCTAAAGGTCCCTGGTTCGATCCTGGGTTTCGGCATATTTAGTTGCTGTTTTTTTTGTTACAGAATAGCAATTTAGCAGCAGAAACTGCCGTGTTCAGGTTCTGGTCTTCAAGAACATTTCATGTTATTACAGTTTGCATTATTATTAGCCCCAATAAAAGAATTTCTTATTAGTAGAGCTTGGCGAAATAGCTCAGTTGTGACAACATTAGACTGAAGATCTAAGGGTGTCTTGTTCAATCCTGGGGTTTAGCATGGTTGGGTGTTTGCTTTTGCTACTGAATAGCAATTTAGCAGCAAAAACTGTTGTGTTCAGGTTTTGATCTTGAAAAGCATTTTATGTTATTTCAGTTTGCAAAATCTTTAGCTCCTAAAAAAAGACATTCTTATCAGTATAGCTTGCCAAAATAGCTCAGTTGTGAGAGCAATAGACTGAAGACCTTAAAATCCCTAGTACGATCGTGGGTTTCCACATGTTTGGGTGTTTGCAGTTTGTTACTGAGTAGCAATTCAGCAAAAAGAAATTTAGCAGCAGAAACTTTCATTTTCAGGTTTCGCCCTCTAGGACACTTGATGTTCTTTCAGTTTGCCTTATCTTAAACACCAAAAAAGACTTTCTAAACGTTAGACTTACACGCAATAGCTCTTTTGTGAGAGCATTAAACTGAAGATCTAAAGGTCCTGGGTTTGATCCCAGGATTCGGCATGTTTAGTTGCTGTATTTTTGTTACAGAATAGCAATTTACCAGCAGAATCTTTCATTATCAGGTGTTGTTCATCAAGAACACTTAATGCTCTTTTTTTCCCAGCCTAAAACCCCAAATACGGCTTAACATCTTTCACAATTAGCCGAAATAGCTCAGTTGGGAGAGCGTTAGACTGAAGATCTAAAGGTCCCTGGTTCGATCCCGGGTTTCGGCATATTTAGTTGCTGGTTTTTTTTGTTACAGAATAGCAATTTAGCAGCAGAAACTGCCGTGTTCAGGTTCTGGTCTTCAAGAACATTTCATGTTATTACAGTTTGCATTATTATTAGCCCCAATAAAAGAATTTCTTATTAGTAGAGCTTGGCGAAATAGCTCAGTTGTGATAACATTAGACTGAAGATCTAAGGGTGTCTTGTTCAATCCTGGGGTTTAGCATGGTTGGGTGTTTGCTTTTGCTACTGAATAGCAATTTAGCAGCAAAAACTGTTGTTTTCAGTTTTTGATCTTGAAAAACATTTTATGTTATTTCAGTTTGCAAAATCTTTAGCTCCAAAAAAAGACATTCTTATCAGTATAGCTTGCCAAAATAGCTCAGTTGTGAGAGCAATAGACTGAAGACCTTAAAATCCCTAGTACGATCATGGGTTTCCACATGTTTGGGTGTTTGCATTTTGTTACTGAGTAGCAATTCAGCAAAAAGAAATTTAGCAGCAGAAACGTTTATTTTCAGGTTTCGCCCTCTAGGACACTTGATGTTCTTTCAGTTTGCCTTATCTTAAACACCAAAAAAGACTTTCCAAATGTCAGACGTAGCTGCAATAGCTCATTTGGGAGAGCATTAGAATGAAAATCTATAAGTCCCTGGTTCGATCCCGGGTTTCGGCATGTTTAGTAGCTGTATTTTTGTTACAGAATAGCAATTTACCAGCAGAATCTTTCATTATAAGGTGTTGCTCTTCAAGAACACTTGATGCTCTTTTTTTCCCAACCTAAAACCCCAAATACGACTTAACATCTGTCAGAATTAGCCGAAATAGCTCAGTTGGGAGAGCGTTAGACTGAAGATCTAAAGGTCCCTGGTTCGATCCCGGGTTTCGGCATATTTAGTTGCTGTTTTTTTTGTTACAGAATAGCAATTTAGCAGCAGAAACTGCCGTGTTCAGGTTCTGGTCTTCAAGTTCATTTCATGTTATTACAGTTTGCATTATTATTAGCCCCAATAAAAGAATTTCTTATTAGTAGAGCTTGGCGAAATAGCTCAGTTGTGAGAACATTAGACTGAAGATCTAAGGGTGTCTTGTTCAATCCTGGGGTTTAGCATGGTTGGGTGTTTGCTTTTGCTACTGAATAGCAATTTAGCAGCAAAAACTGTTGTGTTCAGGTTTTGATCTTGAAAAGCATTTTATGTTATTTCAGTTTGCAAAATCTTTAGCTCCTAAAAAAAGACATTCTTATCAGTATAGCTTGCCAAAATAGCTCAGTTGTGAGAGCAATAGACTGAAGACCTTAAAATCCCTAGTACGATCGTGGGTTTCCACATGTTTGGGTGTTTGCAGTTTGTTACTGAGTAGCAATTCAGCAAAAAGAAATTTAGCAGCAGAAACTTTCATTTTCAGTTTTTCGCCCTCTAGGACACTTGATGTTCTTTCAGTTTGCCTTATCTTAAACACCAAAAAAGACTTTCTAAACGTCAGACTTACACGCAATAGCTCTTTTGTGAGAGCATTAAACTGAAGATCTAAAGGTCCTGGGTTTGATCCCAGGATTCGGCATGTTTAGTTGCTGTATTTTTGTTACAGAATAGCAATTTACCAGCAGAATCTTTCATTATCAGGTGTTGTTCATCAAGAACACTTAATGCTCTTTTTTTCCCCAGCCTAAAACCCCAAATACGGCTTGACATTTTTCACAATTAGCCGAAATAGCTCAGTTGGGAGAGCGTTAGACTGAAGATCTAAAGGTCCCTGGTTCGATCCTGGGTTTCGGCATATTTAGTTGCTGTTTTTTTGTTACAGAATAGCAATTTACCAGCAGAATCTTTCATTATAAGGTGTTGCTCTTCAAGAACACTTGATGCTCTTTTTTTCCCAACCTAAAACCCCAAATACGACTTCACATCTGTCACAATTAGCCGAAATAGCTCAGTTGGGAGAGCGTTAGACTGAAGATCTAAAGGTCCCTGGTTCGATCCCGGGTTTCGGCATATTTAGTTGCTGTTTTTTTTGTTACAGAATAGCAATTTAGCAGCAGAAACTGCCGTGTTCAGGTTCTGGTCTTCAAGAACATTTCATGTTATTACAGTTTGCATTATTATTAGCCCCAATAAAATAATTTCTTATTAGTAGAGCTTGGCGAAATAGCTCAGTTGTGACAACATTAGACTGAAGATCTAAGGGTGTCTTGTTCAATCCTGGGGTTTAGCATGGTTGGGTGTTTGCTTTTGCTACTGAATAGCAATTTAGCAGCAAAAACTGTTGTGTTCAGGTTTTGATCTTGAAAAGCATTTTATGTTATTTCAGTTTGCAAAATCTTTAGCTCCTAAAAAAAGACATTCTTATCAGTATAGCTTGCCAAAATAGCTCAGTTGTGAGAGCAATAGACTGAAGACCTTAAAATCCCTAGTACGATCGTGGGTTTCCACATGTTTGGGTGTTTGCAGTTTGTTACTGAGTAGCAATTCAGCAAAAAGAAATTTAGCAGCAGAAACTTTCATTTTCAGGTTTCGCCCTCTAGGACACTTGATGTTCTTTCAGTTTGCCTTATCTTAAACACCAAAAAAGACTTTCCAAATGTCAGACGTAGCTGCAATAGCTCGTTTGGGAGAGCATTAGACTGAAAATCTATAAATCCCTGGTTCGATCCCGGGTTTCGGCATGTTTAGTAGCTGTATTTTTGTTACAGAACAGCAATTTACCAGCAGAATCTTTCATTATAAGGTGTTGCTCTTCAAGAACACTTGATGCTCTTTTTTTCCCAACCTAAAACCCCAAATACGACTTCACATCTGTCACAATTAGCCGAAATAGCTCAGTTGGGAGAGCGTTAGACTGAAGATCTAAAGGTCCCTGGTTCGATCCCGGGTTTCGGCATATTTAGTTGCTGTTTTTTTTTGTTACAGAATAGCAATTTAGCAGCAGAAACTGCCGTGTTCAGGTTCTGGTCTTCAAGAACATTTCATGTTATTACAGTTTGCATTATTATTAGCCCCAATAAAAGAATTTCTTATTAGTAGAGCTTGGCGAAATAGCTTAGTTGTGACAACATTAGACTGAAGATCTAAGGGTGTCTTGTTCAATCCTGGGGTTTAGCATGGTTGGGTGTTTGCTTTTGCTACTGAATAGCAATTTAGCAGCAAAAACTGTTGTTTTCAGTTTTTGATCTTGAAAAACATTTTATGTTATTTCAGTTTGCAAAATCTTTAGCTCCAAAAAAAGACATTCTTATCAGTATAGCTTGCCAAAATAGCTCAGTTGTGAGAGCAATAGACTGAAGACCTTAAAATCCCTAGTACGATCATGGGTTTCCACATGTTTGGGTGTTTGCATTTTGTTACTGAGTAGCAATTCAGCAAAAAGAAATTTAGCAGCAGAAACGTTTATTTTCAGGTTTCGCCCTCTAGGACACTTGATGTTCTTTCAGTTTGCCTTATCTTAAACACCAAAAAAGACTTTCCAAATGTCAGACGTAGCTGCAATAGCTCATTTGGGAGAGCATTAGAATGAAGATCTATAAGTCCCTGGTTCGATCCCGTGTTTCGGCATGTTTAGTAGCTGTATTTTTGTTACAGAATAGCAATTTACCAGCAGAATCTTTCATTATAAGGTGTTGCTCTTCAAGAACACTTGATGCTCTTTTTTTCCCAACCTAAAACCCCAAATACGACTTAACATCTGTCAGAATTAGCCGAAATAGCTCAGTTGGGAGAGCGTTAGACTGAAGATCTAAAGGTCCCTGGTTCGATCCCGGGTTTCGGCATATTTAGTTGCTGTTTTTTTTGTTACAGAATAGCAATTTAGCAGCAGAAACTGCCGTGTTCAGGTTCTGGTCTTCAAGTTCATTTCATGTTATTACAGTTTGCATTATTATTAGCCCCAATAAAAGAATTTCTTATTAGTAGAGCTTGGCGAAATAGCTCAGTTGTGAGAACATTAGACTGAAGATCTAAGGGTGTCTTGTTCAATCCTGGGGTTTAGCATGGTTGGGTGTTTGCTTTTGCTACTGAATAGCAATTTAGCAGCAAAAACTGTTGTGTTCAGGTTTTGATCTTGAAAAGCATTTTATGTTATTTCAGTTTGCAAAATCTTTAGCTCCTAAAAAAAGACATTCTTATCAGTATAGCTTGCCAAAATAGCTCAGTTGTGAGAGCAATAGACTGAAGACCTTAAAATCCCTAGTACGATCGTGGGTTTCCACATGTTTGGGTGTTTGCAGTTTGTTACTGAGTAGCAATTCAGCAAAAAGAAATTTAGCAGCAGAAACTTTCATTTTCAGGTTTCGCCCTCTAGGACACTTGATGTTCTTTCAGTTTGCCTTATCTTAAACACCAAAAAAGACTTTCTAAACGTCAGACTTACACGCAATAGCTCTTTTGTGAGAGCATTAAACTGAAGATCTAAAGGTCCTGGGTTTGATCCCTGGATTCGGCATGTTTAGTTGCTGTATTTTTGTTACAGAATAGCAATTTACCAGCAGAATCTTTCATTATCAGGTGTTGTTCATCAAGAACACTTAATGCTCTTTTTTTCCCCAGCCTAAAACCCCAAATACGGCTTGACATTTTTCACAATTAGCCGAAATAGCTCAGTTGGGAGAGCGTTAGACTGAAGATCTAAAGGTCCCTGGTTCGATCCTGGGTTTCGGCATGTTTAGTTGCTGTTTTTTTTGTTACAGAATAGCAATTTACCAGCAGAATCTTTCATTATAAGGTGTTGCTCTTCAAGAACACTTGATGCTCTTTTTTTCCCAACCTAAAACCCAAATACGACTTCACATCTGTCACAATTAGCCGAAATAGCTCAGTTGGGAGAGCGTTAGACTGAAGATCTAAAGGTCCCTGGTTCGATCCCGGGTTTTGGCATATTTAGTTGCTGTTTTTTTTGTTACAGAATAGCAATTTAGCAGCAGAAACTGCCGTGTTCAGGTTCTGGTCTTCAAGAACATTTCATGTTATTACAGTTTGCATTATTATTAGCCCCAATAAAATAATTTCTTATTAGTAGAGCTTGGCGAAATAGCTCAGTTGTGACAACATTAGACTGAAGATCTAAGGGTGTCTTGTTCAATCCTGGGGTTTAGCATGGTTGGGTGTTTGCTTTTGCTACTGAATAGCAATTTAGCAGCAAAAACTGTTGTGTTCAGGTTTTGATCTTGAAAAGCATTTTATGTTATTTCAGTTTGCAAAATCTTTAGCTCCTAAAAAAAGACATTCTTATCAGTATAGCTTGCCAAAATAGCTCAGTTGTGAGAGCAATAGACTGAAGACCTTAAAATCCCTAGTACGATTGTGGGTTTCCACATGTTTGGGTGTTTGCAGTTTGTTATTCAGCAAAAAGAAATTTAGCAGCAGAAACTTTCATTTTCAGGTTTCGCCCTCTAGGACACTTGATGTTCTTTCAGTTTGCCTTATCTTAAACACCAAAAAAGACTTTCTAAACGTCAGTCTTACACGCAATATCTCTTTTGTGAGAGCATTAAACTGAAGATCTAAAGGTCCTGGGTTCGATCCCAGGATTCGGCATGTTTAGTTGCTGTATTTTTGTTACAGAATAGCAATTTACCAGCAGAATCTTTCATTATCAGGTGTTGTACATCAAGAACACTTAATGCTCTTTTTTTTCCCAGCCTAAAACCCCAAATACGGCTTGACATCTTTCACAATTAGCCGAAATAGCTCAGATGGGAGAGCGTTAGACTGAAGATCTAAAGGTCCCTGGTTCGATCCCGGGTTTCGGCATATTTAGTTGCTGTTTTTTTGTTACAGAATAGCAATTTAGCAGCAGAAACTGCCGTGTTCAGGTTCTGGTCTTCAAGATCATTTCATGTTATTACAGTTTGCATTATTATTAGCCCCAATAAAAGAATTTCTTATTAGTAGAGCTTGGCGAAATAGCTCAGTTGTGAGAACATTAGACTGAAGATCTAAGGGTGTCTTGTTCAATCCTGGGGTTTAGCATGGTTGGGTGTTTGCTTTTGCTACTGAATAGCAATTTAGCAGCAAAAACTGTTGTTTTCAGTTTTTGATCTTGAAAAACATTTTATGTTATTTCAGTTTGCAAAATCTTTAGCTCCAAAAAAAGACATTTTTATCAGTATAGCTTGCCAAAATAGCTCAGTTGTGAGAGCAATAGACTGAAGACCTTAAATCCCTAGTACGATCGTGGGTTTCCACATGTTTGGGTGTTTGCATTTTGTTACTGAGTAGCAATTCAGCAAAAAGAAATTTAGCAGCAGAAACGTTTATTTTCAGGTTTTGCCCTCTAGGACACTTGATGTTCTTTCAGTTTGCCTTATCTTAAACACCAAAAAAGACTTTCCACATGTCAGAAGTAGCTGCAGTAGCTCATTTGGGAGAGCATTAGACTGAAGATCTATAAGTCCCTGGTTCGATCCCTGGTTTCGGCATGTTTAGTAGCTGTATTTTTGTTACAGAATAGCAATTTACCAGCAGAATCTTTCATTATAAGGTGTTGCTCTTCAAGAACACTTGATGCTCTTTTTTTCCCAACCTAAAACCCCAAATACGACTTCACATCTGTCAGAATTAGCCGAAATAGCTCAGTTGGGAGAGCGTTAGACTGAAGATCTAAAGGTCCCTGGTTCGATCCCGGGTTTCGGCATATTTAGTTGCTGTTTTTTTTGTTACAGAATAGCAATTTAGCAGCAGAAACTGCCGTGTTCAGGTTCTGGTCTTCAAGAACATTTCATGTTATTACAGTTTGCATTATTATTAGCCCCAATAAAATAATTTCTTATTAGTAGAGCTTGGCGAAATAGCTCAGTTGTGACAACATTAGACTGAAGATCTAAGGGTGTCTTGTTCAATCCTGGGGTTTAGCATGGTTGGGTGTTTGCTTTTGCTACTGAATAGCAATTTAGCAGCAAAAACTGTTGTGTTCAGGTTTTGATCTTGAAAAGCATTTTATGTTATTTCAGTTTGCAAAATCTTTAGCTCCTAAAAAAAGACATTCTTATCAGTATAGCTTGCCAAAATAGCTCAGTTGTGAGAGCAATAGACTGAAGACCTTAAAATCCCTAGTACGATCATGGGTTTCAACATGTTTGGGTGTTTGCAGTTTGTTACTGAGTAGCAAGTCAGCAAAAAGAAATTTAGCAGCAGAACCTTTCATTTTCAGGTTTCGCCCTCTAGGACACTTGATGTTCTTTCAGTTTGCCTTATCTTAAACAGCAAAAAAGACTTTCTAAACGTCAGACTTACACGCAATAGCTCTTTTGTGAGAGCATTAAACTGAAGATCTAAAGCTCCTGAATTCGATCCCAGGATTCGGCATGTTTAGTTGCTGTATTTTTGTTACAGAATAGCAATTTACCAGCAGAATCTTTCATTATCAGGTGTTGTTCATCAAGAACACTTAATGCTCATTTTTTCCCCAGCCTAAAACCCCAAATACGGCGTGACATCTCTCACAATTAGCCGAAATAGCTCAGTTGGGAGAGTGTTAGACTGAAGATTTGAAGGTCCCTGGTTCGATCCTGGGTTTCGGCATATTTAGTTGCTGTTTTTTTGTTACAGAATAGCAATTTAGCAGCAGAAACTGCCGTGTTCAGGTTCTGGTCTTCAAGTTCATTTCATGTTATTACAGTTTGCATTATTATTAGCCCCAATAAAAGAATTTCTTATTAGTAGAGCTTGGCGAAATAGCTCAGTTGTGAGAACATTAGACTGAAGATCTAAGGGTGTCTTGTTCAATCCTGGGGTTTAGCATGGTTGGGTGTTTGCTTTTGCTACTGAATAGCAATTTAGCAGCAAAAACTGTTGTTTTCAGTTTTTGATCTTGAAAAACATTTTATGTTATTTCAGTTTGCAAAATCTTTAGCTCCAAAAAAAGACATTCTTATCAGTATAGCTTGCCAAAATAGATCAGTTGTGAGAGCAATAGACTGAAGACCTTAAAATCCCTAGTACGATCGTGGGTTTCCACATGTTTGGGTGTTTGCATTTTGTTACTGAGTAGCAATTCAGCAAAAAGAAATTTAGCAGCAGAAACGTTTATTTTCAGGTTTCGCCCTCTAGGACACTTGATGTTCTTTCAGTTTGCCTTATCTTAAACACCAAAAAAGACTTTCCAAATGTCAGACCTAGCTGCAATAGCTCATTTGGGAGAGCATTAGACTGAAGATCTATAAGTCCCTGGTTCGATCCCGGGTTTCGGCATGTTTAGTAGCTGTATTTTTGTTACAGAATAGCAATTTACCAGCAGAATCTTTCATTATAAGGTGTTGCTCTTCAAGAACACTTGATGCTCTTTTTTTCCCAACCTAAAACCCCAAATACGACTTCACATCTGTCACAATTAGCCGAAATAGCTCAGTTGGGAGAGCGTTAGACTGAAGATCTAAAGGTCCCTGGTTTGATCCCGGGTTTCGGCATATTTAGTTGCTGTTTTTTTTGTTACAGAATAGCAATTTAGCAGCAGAAACTGCTGTGTTCAGGTTCTGGTCTTCAAGAACATTTCATGTTATTACAGTTTGCATTATTATTAGCCCCAATAAAAGAATTTCTTATTAGTAGAGCTTGGCGAAATAGCTCAGTTGTGACAACATTTGACTGAAGATCTAAGGGTGTCTTGTTCAATCCTGGGGTTTAGCATGGTTGGGTGTTTGCTTTTGCTACTGAATAGCAATTTAGCAGCAAAAACTGTTGTGTTCAGGTTTTGATCTTGAAAAGCATTTTATGTTATTTCAGTTTGCAAAATCTTTAGCTCCTAAAAAAAGACATTCTTATCAGTATAGCTTGCCAAAATAGCTCAGTTGTGAGAGCAATAGACTGAAGACCTTAAAATCCCTAGTACGATTGTGGGTTTCCACATGTTTGGGTGTTTGCAGTTTGTTATTCAGCAAAAAGAAATTTAGCAGCAGAAACTTTCATTTTCAGGTTTCGCCCTCTAGGACACTTGATGTTCTTTCAGTTTGCCTTATCTTAAACACCAAAAAAGACTTTCTAAACGTCAGACTTACACGCAATAGCTCTTTTGTGAGAGCATTAAACTGAAGATCTAAAGGTCCTGGGTTCGATCCCAGGATTCGGCATGTTTAGTTGCTGTATTTTTGTTACAGAATAGCAATTTACCAGCAGAATCTTTCATTATCAGGTGTTGTACATCAAGAACACTTAATGCTCTTTTTTTTCCCAGCCTAAAACCCCAAATACGGCTTGACATCTTTCACAATTAGCCGAAATAGCTCAGTTGGGAGAGCGTTAGACTGAAGATCTAAAGGTCCCTGGTTCGATCCCGGGTTTCGGCATATTTAGTTGCTGTTTTTTTGTTACAGAATAGCAATTTAGCAGCAGAAACTGCCGTGTTCAGGTTCTGGTCTTCAAGATCATTTCATGTTATTACAGTTTGCATTATTATTAGCCCCAATAAAAGAATTTCTTATTAGTAGAGCTTGGCGAAATAGCTCAGTTGTGAGAACATTAGACTGAAGATCTAAGGGTGTCTTGTTCAATCCTGGGGTTTAGCATGGTTGGGTGTTTGCTTTTGCTACTGAATAGCAATTTAGCAGCAAAAACTGTTGTTTTCAGTTTTTGATCTTGAAAAACATTTTATGTTATTTCAGTTTGCAAAATCTTTAGCTCCAAAAAAAGACATTTTTATCAGTATAGCTTGCCAAAATAGCTCAGTTGTGAGAGCAATAGACTGAAGACCTTAAATCCCTAGTACGATCGTGGGTTTCCACATGTTTGGGTGTTTGCATTTTGTTACTGAGTAGCAATTCAGCAAAAAGAAATTTAGCAGCAGAAACGTTTATTTTCAGGTTTTGCCCTCTAGGACACTTGATGTTCTTTCAGTTTGCCTTATCTTAAACACCAAAAAAGACTTTCCACATGTCAGAAGTAGCTGCAGTAGCTCATTTGGGAGAGCATTAGACTGAAGATCTATAAGTCCCTGGTTCGATCCCGGGTTTCGGCATGTTTAGTAGCTGTATTTTTGTTACAGAATAGCAATTTACCAGCAGAATCTTTCATTATAAGGTGTTGCTCTTCAAGAACACTTGATGCTCTTTTTTTCCCAACCTAAAACCCCAAATACGACTTCACATCTGTCAGAATTAGCCGAAATAGCTCAGTTGGGAGAGCGTTAGACTGAAGATCTAAAGGTCCCTGGTTCGATCCCGGGTTTCGGCATATTTAGTTGCTGTTTTTTTTGTTACAGAATAGCAATTTAGCAGCAGAAACTGCCGTGTTCAGGTTCTGGTCTTCAAGAACATTTCATGTTATTACAGTTTGCATTATTATTAGCCCCAATAAAATAATTTCTTATTAGTAGAGCTTGGCGAAATAGCTCAGTTGTGACAACATTAGACTGAAGATCTAAGGGTGTCTTGTTCAATCCTGGGGTTTAGCATGGTTGGGTGTTTGCTTTTGCTACTAAATAGCAATTTAGCAGCAAAAACTGTTGTGTTCAGGTTTTGATCTTGAAAAGCATTTTATGTTATTTCAGTTTGCAAAATCTTTAGCTCCTAAAAAAAGACATTCTTATCAGTATAGCTTGCCAAAATAGTTCAGTTGTGAGAGCAATAGACTGAAGACCTTAAAATCCCTAGTACGATCGTGGGTTTCCACATGTTTGGGTGTTTGCAGTTTGTTACTGAGTAGCAATTCAGCAAAAAGAAATTTAGCAGCAGAAACTTTCATTTTCAGGTTTCGCCCTCTAGGACACTTGATGTTCTTTCAGTTTGCCTTATCTTAAACTCCAAAAAAGACTTTCTAAACGTCAGACTTACACGCAATAGCTCTTTTGTGAGAGCATTAAACTGAAGATCTAAAGGTCCTGGGTTTGATCCCAGGATTCGGCATGTTTAGTTGCTGTATTTTTGTTACAGAATAGCAATTTACCAGCAGAATCTTTCATTATCAGGTGTTGTTCATCAAGAACACTTAATGCTCTTTTTTTCCCCAGCCTAAAACCCCAAATACGGCTTGACATCTTTCACAATTAGCCGAAATAGCTCAGTTGGGAGAGTGTTAGACTGAAGATCTAAAGGTCCCTGGTTCGATCCCGGGTTTCGGCATATTTAGTTGCTGTTTTTTTGTTACAGAATAGCAATTTAGCAGCAGAAACTGCCGTGTTCAGGTTCTGGTCTTCAAGATCATTTCATGTTATTACAGTTTGCATTATTATTAGCCCCAATAAAAGAATTTCTTATTAGTAGAGCTTGGCGAAATAGCTCAGTTGTGAGAACATTAGACTGAAGATCTAAGGGTGTCTTGTTCAATCCTGGGGTTTAGCATGGTTGGGTGTTTGCTTTTGCTACTGAATAGCAATTTAGCAGCAAAAACTGTTGTTTTCAGGTTTTGATCTTGAAAAGCATTTTATGTTATTTCAGTTTGCAAAATCTTTAGCTCCTAAAAAAAGACATTCTTATCAGTATAGCTTGCCAAAATAGCTCAGTTGTGAGAGCAATAGACTGAAGACCTTAAAATCCCTAGTACGATCGTGGGTTTCAACATGTTTGGGTGTTTGCAGTTTGTTACTGAGTAGCAAGTCAGCAAAAAGAAATTTAGCAGCAGAAACTTTCATTTTCAGGTTTCGCCCTCTAGGACACTTGATGTTCTTTCAGTTTGCCTTATCTTAAACACCAAAAAAGACTTTCTAAACGTCAGACTTACACGCAATAGCTCTTTTGTGAGAGCATTAAACTGAAGATCTAAAGCTCCTGGGTTCGATCCCAGGATTCGGCATGTTTAGTTGCTGTATTTTTGTTACAGAATAGCAATTTACCAGCAGAATCTTTCATTATCAGGTGTTGTTCATCAAGAACACTTAATGCTCATTTTTTCCCCCAGCCTAAAACCCCAAATACGGCTTGACATCTTTCACAATTAGCCGAAATAGCTCAGTTGAGAGAGTGTTAGACTGAAGATCTAAAGGTCCCTGGTTCGATCCTGGGTTTTGGCATGTTTAGTTGCTGTTTTTTTGTTACAGAATAGCAATTTAGCAGCAGAAACTGCCGTGTTCAGGTTCTGGTCTTCAAGTTCATTTCATGTTATTACAGTTTGCATTATTATTAGCCCCAATAAAAGAATTTCTTATTAGTAGAGCTTGGCGAAATAGCTCAGTTGTGAGAACATTAGACTGAAGATCTAAGGGTGTCTTGTTCAATCCTGGGGTTTAGCATGGTTGGGTGTTTGCTTTTGCTACTGAATAGCAATTTAGCAGCAAAAACTGTTGTTTTCAGTTTTTGATCTTGAAAAACATTTTATGTTATTTCAGTTTGCAAAATCTTTAGCTCCAAAAAAAGACATTCTTATCAGTATAGCTTGCCAAAATAGCTCAGTTGTGAGAGCAATAGACTGAAGACCTTAAAATCCCTAGTACGATCGTGGGTTTCCACATGTTTGGGTGTTTGCATTTTGTTACTGAGTAGCAATTCAGCAAAAAGAAATTTAGCAGCAGAAACGTTTATTTTCAGGTTTCGCCCTCTAGGACACTTGATGTTCTTTCAGTTTGCCTTATCTTAAACACCAAAAAAGACTTTCCAAATGTCAGACGTAGCTGCAATAGCTCATTTGGGAGAGCATTAGACTGAAGATCTATAAGTCCCTGGTTCGATCCCGGGTTTCGGCATGTTTAGTAGCTGTATTTTTGTTACAGAATAGCAATTTACCAGCAGAATCTTTCATTATAAGGTGTTGCTCTTCAAGAACACTTGATGCTCTTTTTTTCCCAACCTAAAACCCCAAATACGACTTCACATCTGTCACAATTAGCCGAAATAGCTCAGTTGGGAGAGCGTTAGACTGAAGATCTAAAGGTCCCTGGTTCGATCCCGGGTTTCGGCATATTTAGTTGCTGTTTTTTTTGTTACAGAATAGCAATTTAGCAGCAGAAACTGCCGTGTTCAGGTTCTGGTCTTCAAGAACATTTCATGTTATTATAGTTTGCATTATTATTAGCCCCAATAAAAGAATTTCTTATTAGTAGAGCTTGGCGAAATAGCTCAGTTGTGACAACATTAGACTGAAGATCTAAGGGTGTCTTGTTCAATCCTAGGGTTTAGCATGGTTGGGTGTTTGCTTTTGCTACTGAATAGCAATTTAACAGCAAAAACTGTTGTGTTCAGGTTTTGATCTTGAAAAGCATTTTATGTTATTTCAGTTTGCAAAATCTTTAGCTCCTAAAAAAAGACATTCTTATCAGTATAGCTTGCCAAAATAGCTCAGTTGTGAGAGCAATAGACTGAAGACCTTAAAATCCCTAGTACGATTGTGGGTTTCCACATGTTTGGGTGTTTGCAGTTTGTTACTGAGTAGCAATTCAGCAAAAAGAAATTTAGCAGCAGAAACTTTCATTTTCAGGTTTCGCCCTCTAGGACACTTGATGTTCTTTCAGTTTGCCTTATCTTAAACACCAAAAAAGACTTTCTAAACGTCAGACTTACACGCAATAGCTCTTTTGTGAGAGCATTAAACTGAAGATCTAAAGGTCCTGGGTTCGATCCCGGGATTCGGCATGTTTAGTTGCTGTATTTTTGTTACAGAATAGCAATTTACCAGCAGAATCTTTCATTATCAGGTGTTGTACATCAAGAACACTTAATGCTCTTATTTTTCCCAGCCTAAAACCCCAAATACGGCTTGACATCTTTCACAATTAGCCGAAATAGCTCAGTTGGGAGAGCGTTAGACTGAAAATCTAAAGGTCCCTGGTTCGATCCCGGGTTTCGGCATATTTAGTTGCTGTTTTTTTGTTACAGAATAGCAATTTAGCAGCAGAAACTGCCGTGTTCAGGTTCTGGTCTTCAAGATCATTTCATGTTATTACAGTTTGCATTATTATTAGCCCCAATAAAAGAATTTCTTATTAGTAGAGCTTGGCGAAATAGCTCAGTTGTGAGAACATTAGACTGAAGATCTAAGGGTGTCTTGTTCAATCCTGGGGTTTAGCATGGTTGGGTGTTTGCTTTTGCTACTGAATAGCAATTTAGCAGCAAAAACTGTTGTTTTCAGTTTTTGATCTTGAAAAACATTTTATGTTATTTCAGTTTGCAAAATCTTTAGCTCCAAAAAAAGACATTCTTATCAGTATAGCTTGCCAAAATAGCTCAGTTGTGAGAGCAATAGACTGAAGACCTTAAAATCCCTAGTACGATCGTGGGTTTCCACATGTTTGGGTGTTTGCATTTTGTTACTGAGTAGCAATTCAGCAAAAAGAAATTTAGCAGCAGAAACGTTTATTTTCAGGTTTCGCCCTCTAGGACACTTGATGTTCTTTCAGTTTGCCTTATCTTAAACACCAAAAAAGACTTTCCACATGTCAGATGTAGCTGCAATATCTCATTTGGGAGAGCATTAGACTGAAGATCTATAAGTCCCTGGTTCGATCCCGGGTTTCGGCATGTTTAGTAGCTGTATTTTTGTTACAGAATAGCAATTTACCAGCAGAATCTTTCATTATAAGGTGTTGCTCTTCAAGAACACTTGATGCTCTTTTTTCCCCAACCTAAAACCCCAAATACGACTTCACATCTGTCAGAATTAGCCGAAATAGCTCAGTTGGGAGAGCGTTAGACTGAAGATCTAAAGGTCCCTGGTTCGATCCCGGGTTTCGGCATATTTAGTTGCTGTTTTTTTTGTTACAGAATAGCAATTTAGCAGCAGAAACTGCCGTGTTCAGGTTCTGGTCTTCAAGAACATTTCATGTTATTACAGTTTGCATTATTATTAGCCCCAATAAAATAATTTCTTATTAGTAGAGCTTGGCGAAATAGCTCAGTTGTGACAACATTAGACTGAAGATCTAAGGGTGTCTTGTTCAATCCTGGGGTTTAGCATGGTTGGGTGTTTGCTTTTGCTACTGAATAGCAATTTAGCAGCAAAAACTGTTGTGTTCAGGTTTTGATCTTGAAAAGCATTTTATGTTATTTCAGTTTGCAAAATCTTTAGCTCGTAAAAAAAGACATTCTTATCAGTATAGCTTGCCAAAATAGCTCAGTTGTGAGAGCAATAGACTGAAGACCTTAAAATCCCTAGTACGATCGTGGGTTTCCACATGTTTGGGTGTTTGCAGTTTGTTACTGAGTAGCAATTCAGCAAAAAGAAATTTAGCAGCAGAAACTTTCATTTTCAGGTTTCGCCCTCTAGGACACTTGATGTTCTTTCAGTTTGCCTTATCTTAAACACCAAAAAAGACTTTCTAAACGTCAGACTTACACGCAATAGCTCTTTTGTGAGAGCATTAAACTGAAGATCTAAAGGTCCTGGGTTTGATCCCAGGATTCGGCATGTTTAGTTTCTGTATTTTTGTTACAGAATAGCAATTTACCAGCAGAATCTTTCATTATCAGGTGTTGTTCATCAAGAACACTTAATGCTCTTTTTTTCCCCAGCCTAAAACCCCAAATACGGCTGGACATCTTTCACAATTAGCCGAAATAGCTCAGTTGGGAGAGCGTTAGACTGAAGATCTAAAGGTCCCTGGTTCGATCCCGGGTTTCGGCATATTTAGTTGCTGTTTTTTTGTTACAGAATAGCAATTTAGCAGCAGAAACTGCCGTGTTCAGGTTCTGGTCTTCAAGATCATTTCATGTTATTACAGTTTGCATTATTATTAGCCCCAATAAAAGAATTTCTTATTAGTAGAGCTTGGCGAAATAGCTCAGTTGTGAGAACATTAGACTGAAGATCTAAGGGTGTCTTGTTCAATCCTGGGGTTTAGCATGGTTGGGTGTTTGCTTTTGCTACTGAATAGCAATTTAGCAGCAAAAACTGTTGTTTTCAGGTTTTGATCTTGAAAAGCATTTTATGTTATTTCAGTTTGCAAAATCTTTAGCTCCTAAAAAAAGACATTCTTATCAGTATAGCTTGCCAAAATAGCTCAGTTGTGAGAGCAATAGACTGAAGACCTTAAAATCCCTAGTACGATCGTGGGTTTCAACATGTTTGGGTGTTTGCAGTTTGTTACTGAGTAGCAAGTCAGCAAAAAGAAATTTAGCAGCAGAAACTTTCATTTTCAGGTTTCGCCCTCTAGGACACTTGATGTTCTTTCAGTTTGCCTTATCTTAAACACCAAAAAAGACTTTCTAAACGTCAGACTTACACGCAATAGCTCTTTTGTGAGAGCATTAAACTGAAGATCTAAAGCTCCTGGGTTCGATCCCAGGATTCGGCATGTTTAGTTGCTGTATTTTTGTTACAGAATAGCAATTTACCAGCAGAATCTTTCATTATCAGGTGTTGTTCATCAAGAACACTTAATGCTCATTTTTTCCCCCAGCCTAAAACCCCAAATACGGCTTGACATCTTTCACAATTAGCCGAAATAGCTCAGTTGAGAGAGTGTTAGACTGAAGATCTAAAGGTCCCTGGTTCGATCCTGGGTTTTGGCATGTTTAGTTGCTGTTTTTTTGTTACAGAATAGCAATTTAGCAGCAGAAACTGCCGTGTTCAGGTTCTGGTCTTCAAGTTCATTTCATGTTATTACAGTTTGCATTATTATTAGCCCCAATAAAAGAATTTCTTATTAGTAGAGCTTGGCGAAATAGCTCAGTTGTGAGAACATTAGACTGAAGATCTAAGGGTGTCTTGTTCAATCCTGGGGTTTAGCATGGTTGGGTGTTTGCTTTTGCTACTGAATAGCAATTTAGCAGCAAAAACTGTTGTTTTCAGTTTTTGATCTTGAAAAACATTTTATGTTATTTCAGTTTGCAAAATCTTTAGCTCCAAAAAAAGACATTCTTATCAGTATAGCTTGCCAAAATAGCTCAGTTGTGAGAGCAATAGACTGAAGACCTTAAAATCCCTAGTACGATCGTGGGTTTCCACATGTTTGGGTGTTTGCATTTTGTTACTGAGTAGCAATTCAGCAAAAAGAAATTTAGCAGCAGAAACGTTTATTTTCAGGTTTCGCCCTCTAGGACACTTGATGTTCTTTCAGTTTGCCTTATCTTAAACACCAAAAAAGACTTTCCAAATGTCAGACGTAGCTGCAATAGCTCATTTGGGAGAGCATTAGACTGAAGATCTATAAGTCCCTGGTTCGATCCCGGGTTTCGGCATGTTTAGTAGCTGTATTTTTGTTACAGAATAGCAATTTACCAGCAGAATCTTTCATTATAAGGTGTTGCTCTTCAAGAACACTTGATGCTCTTTTTTTCCCAACCTAAAACCCCAAATACGACTTCACATCTGTCACAATTAGCCGAAATAGCTCAGTTGGGAGAGCGTTAGACTGAAGATCTAAAGGTCCCTGGTTCGATCCCGGGTTTCGGCATATTTAGTTGCTGTGTTTTTTGTTACAGAATAGCAATTTAGCAGCAGAAACTGCCGTGTTCAGGTTCTGGTCTTCAAGAACATTTCATGTTATTATAGTTTGCATTATTATTAGCCCCAATAAAAGAATTTCTTATTAGTAGAGCTTGGCGAAATAGCTCAGTTGTGACAACATTAGACTGAAGATCTAAGGGTGTCTTGTTCAATCCTAGGGTTTAGCATGGTTGGGTGTTTGCTTTTGCTACTGAATAGCAATTTAACAGCAAAAACTGTTGTGTTCAGGTTTTGATCTTGAAAAGCATTTTATGTTATTTCAGTTTGCAAAATCTTTAGCTCCTAAAAAAAGACATTCTTATCAGTATAGCTTGCCAAAATAGCTCAGTTGTGAGAGCAATAGACTGAAGACCTTAAAATCCCTAGTACGATTGTGGGTTTCCACATGTTTGGGTGTTTGCAGTTTGTTACTGAGTAGCAATTCAGCAAAAAGAAATTTAGCAGCAGAAACTTTCATTTTCAGGTTTCGCCCTCTAGGACACTTGATGTTCTTTCAGTTTGCCTTATCTTAAACACCAAAAAAGACTTTCTAAACGTCAGACTTACACGCAATAGCTCTTTTGTGAGAGCATTAAACTGAAGATCTAAAGGTCCTGGGTTCGATCCCGGGATTCGGCATGTTTAGTTGCTGTATTTTTGTTACAGAATAGCAATTTACCAGCAGAATCTTTCATTATCAGGTGTTGTACATCAAGAACACTTAATGCTCTTATTTTTCCCAGCCTAAAACCCCAAATACGGCTTGACATCTTTCACAATTAGCCGAAATAGCTCAGTTGGGAGAGCGTTAGACTGAAAATCTAAAGGTCCCTGGTTCGATCCCGGGTTTCGGCATATTTAGTTGCTGTTTTTTTGTTACAGAATAGCAATTTAGCAGCAGAAACTGCCGTGTTCAGGTTCTGGTCTTCAAGATCATTTCATGTTATTACAGTTTGCATTATTATTAGCCCCAATAAAAGAATTTCTTATTAGTAGAGCTTGGCGAAATAGCTCAGTTGTGAGAACATTAGACTGAAGATCTAAGGGTGTCTTGTTCAATCCTGGGGTTTAGCATGGTTGGGTGTTTGCTTTTGCTACTGAATAGCAATTTAGCAGCAAAAACTGTTGTTTTCAGTTTTTGATCTTGAAAAACATTTTATGTTATTTCAGTTTGCAAAATCTTTAGCTCCAAAAAAAGACATTCTTATCACTATAGCTTGCCAAAATAGCTCAGTTGTGAGAGCAATAGACTGAAGACCTTAAAATCCCTAGTACGATCGTGGGTTTCCACATGTTTGGGTGTTTGCATTTTGTTACTGAGTAGCAATTCAGCAAAAAGAAATTTAGCAGCAGAAACGTTTATTTTCAGGTTTCGCCCTCTAGGACACTTGATGTTCTTTCAGTTTGCCTTATCTTAAACACCAAAAAAGACTTTCCACATGTCAGATGTAGCTGCAATATCTCATTTGGGAGAGCATTAGACTGAAGATCTATAAGTCCCTGGTTCGATCCCGGGTTTCGGCATGTTTAGTAGCTGTATTTTTGTTACAGAATAGCAATTTACCAGCAGAATCTTTCATTATAAGGTGTTGCTCTTCAAGAACACTTGATGCTCTTTTTTCCCCAACCTAAAACCCCAAATACGACTTCACATCTGTCAGAATTAGCCGAAATAGCTCAGTTGGGAGAGCGTTAGACTGAAGATCTAAAGGTCCCTGGTTCGATCCCGGGTTTCGGCATATTTAGTTGCTGTTTTTTTTGTTACAGAATAGCAATTTAGCAGCAGAAACTGCCGTGTTCAGGTTCTGGTCTTCAAGAACATTTCATGTTATTACAGTTTGCATTATTATTAGCCCCAATAAAATAATTTCTTATTAGTAGAGCTTGGCGAAATAGCTCAGTTGTGACAACATTAGACTGAAGATCTAAGGGTGTCTTGTTCAATCCTGGGGTTTAGCATGGTTGGGTGTTTGCTTTTGCTACTGAATAGCAATTTAGCAGCAAAAACTGTTGTGTTCAGGTTTTGATCTTGAAAAGCATTTTATGTTATTTCAGTTTGCAAAATCTTTAGCTCGTAAAAAAAGACATTCTTATCAGTATAGCTTGCCAAAATAGCTCAGTTGTGAGAGCAATAGACTGAAGACCTTAAAATCCCTAGTACGATCGTGGGTTTCCACATGTTTGGGTGTTTGCAGTTTGTTACTGAGTAGCAATTCAGCAAAAAGAAATTTAGCAGCAGAAACTTTCATTTTCAGGTTTCGCCCTCTAGGACACTTGATGTTCTTTCAGTTTGCCTTATCTTAAACACCAAAAAAGACTTTCTAAACGTCAGACTTACACGCAATAGCTCTTTTGTGAGAGCATTAAACTGAAGATCTAAAGGTCCTGGGTTTGATCCCAGGATTCGGCATGTTTAGTTTCTGTATTTTTGTTACAGAATAGCAATTTACCAGCAGAATCTTTCATTATCAGGTGTTGTTCATCAAGAACACTTAATGCTCTTTTTTTCCCCAGCCTAAAACCCCAAATACGGCTGGACATCTTTCACAATTAGCCGAAATAGCTCAGTTGGGAGAGCGTTAGACTGAAGATCTAAAGGTCCCTGGTTCGATCCCGGGTTTCGGCATATTTAGTTGCTGTTTTTTTGTTACAGAATAGCAATTTAGCAGCAGAAACTGCCGTGTTCAGGTTCTGGTCTTCAAGATCATTTCATGTTATTACAGTTTGCATTATTATTAGCCCCAATAAAAGAATTTCTTATTAGTAGAGCTTGGCGAAATAGCTCAGTTGTGAGAACATTAGACTGAAGATCTAAGGGTGTCTTGTTCAATCCTGGGGTTTAGCATGGTTGGGTGTTTGCTTTTGCAACTGAATAGCAATTTAGCAGCAAAAACTGTTGTTTTCAGGTTTTGATCTTGAAAAGCATTTTATGTTATTTCAGTTTGCAAAATCTTTAGCTCCTAAAAAAAGACATTCTTATCAGTATAGCTTGCCAAAATAGCTCAGTTGTGAGAGCAATAGACTGAAGACCTTAAAATCCCTAGTACGATCGTGGGTTTCAACATGTTTGGGTGTTTGCAGTTTGTTACTGAGTAGCAAGTCAGCAAAAATAAATTTAGCAGCAGAAACTTTCATTTTCAGGTTTCGCCCTCTAGGACACTTGATGTTCTTTCAGTTTGCCTTATCTTAAACACCAAAAAAGACTTTCTAAACGTCAGACTTACACGCAATAGCTCTTTTGTGAGAGCATTAAACTGAAGATCTAAAGCTCCTGGGTTCGATCCCAGGATTCGGCATGTTTAGTTGCTGTATTTTTGTTACAGAATAGCAATTTACCAGCAGAATCTTTCATTATCAGGTGTTGTTCATCAAGAACACTTAATGCTCATTTTTTCCCCCAGCCTAAAACCCCAAATACGGCTTGACATCTTTCACAATTAGCCGAAATAGCTCAGTTGGGAGAGTGTTAGACTGAAGATCTAAAGGTCCCTGGTTCGATCCTGGGTTTTGGCATGTTTAGTTGCTGTTTTTTTGTTACAGAATAGCAATTTAGCAGCAGAAACTGCCGTGTTCAGGTTCTGGTCTTCAAGTTCATTTCATGTTATTACAGTTTGCATTATTATTAGCCCCAATAAAAGAATTTCTTATTAGTAGAGCTTGGCGAAATAGCTCAGTTGTGAGAACATTAGACTGAAGATCTAAGGGTGTCTTGTTCAATCCTGGGGTTTAGCATGGTTGGGTGTTTGCTTTTGCTACTGAATAGCAATTTAGCAGCAAAAACTGTTGTTTTCAGTTTTTGATTTTGAAAACCATTTTATGTTATTTCAGTTTGCAAAATCTTTAGCTCCAAAAAAAGACATTCTTATCAGTATAGCTTGCCAAAATAGCTCAGTTGTGAGAGCAATAGACTGAAGACCTTAAAATCCCTAGTACGATCGTGGGTTTCCACATGTTTGGGTGTTTGCATTTTGTTACTGAGTAGCAATTCAGCAAAAAGAAATTTAGCAGCAGAAACGTTTATTTTCAGGTTTCGCCCTCTAGGACACTTGATGTTCTTTCAGTTTGCCTTATCTTAAACACCAAAAAAGACTTTCCAAATGTCAGACGTAGCTGCAATAGCTCATTTGGGAGAGCATTAGACTGAAGATCTATAAGTCCCTGGTTCGATCCTGGGTTTCGGCATGTTTAGTAGCTGTATTTTTGTTACAGAATAGCAATTTACCAGCAGAATCTTTCATTATAAGGTGTTGCTCTTCAAGAACACTTGATGCTCTTTTTTTCCCAACCTAAAACCCCAAATACGACTTCACATCTGTCACAATTAGCCGAAATAGCTCAGTTGGGAGAGCGTTAGACTGAAGATCTAAAGGTCCCTGGTTCGATCCTGGGTTTCGGCATATTTAGTTGCTGTTTTTTTTGTTACAGAATAGCAATTTAGCAGCAGAAACTGCCGTGTTCAGGTTCTGGTCTTCAAGAACATTTCATGTTATTATAGTTTGCATTATTATTAGCCCCAATAAAAGAATTTCTTATTAGTAGAGCTTGGCGAAATAGCTCAGTTGTGACAACATTAGACTGAAGATCTAAGGGTGTCTTGTTCAATCCTGGGGTTTAGCATGGTTGGGTGTTTGCTTTTGCTACTGAATAGCAATTTAACAGCAAAAACTGTTGTGTTCAGGTTTTGATCTTGAAAAGCATTTTATGTTATTTCAGTTTGCAAAATCTTTAGCTCCTAAAAAAAGACATTCTTATCAGTATAGCTTGCCAAAATAGCTCAGTTGTGAGAGCAATAGACTGTAGACCTTAAAATCCCTAGTACGATTGTGGGTTTCCACATGTTTGGGTGTTTGCAGTTTGTTACTGAGTATCAATTCAGCAAAAAGAAATTTAGCAGCAGAAACTTTCATTTTCAGGTTTCGCCCTCTAGGACACTTGATGTTCTTTCAGTTTGCCTTATCTTAAACACCAAAAAAGACTTTCTAAACGTCAGACTTACACGCAATAGCTCTTTTGTGAGAGCATTAAACTGAAGATCTAAAGGTCCTGGGTTCGATCCCGGGATTCGGCATGTTTAGTTGCTGTATTTTTGTTACAGAATAGCAATTTACCAGCAGAATCTTTCATTATCAGGTGTTGTACATCAAGAACACTTAATGCTCTTATTTTTCCCAGCCTAAAACCCCAAATACGGCATGACATCTTTCACAATTAGCCGAAATAGCTCAGTTGGGAGAGCGTTAGACTGAAAATCTAAAGGTCCCTGGTTCGATCCCGGGTTTCGGCATATTTAGTTGCTGTTTTTTTGTTACAGAATAGCAATTTAGCAGCAGAAACTGCCGTGTTCAGGTTCTGGTCTTCAAGATCATTTCATGTTATTACAGTTTGCATTATTATTAGCCCCAATAAAAGAATTTCTTATTAGTAGAGCTTGGCGAAATAGCTCAGTTGTGACAACATTAGACTGAAGATCTAAGGGTGTCTTGTTCAATCCTGGGGTTTAGCATGGTTGGGTGTTTGCTTTTGCTACTGAATAGCAATTTAGCAGCAAAAACTGTTGTTTTCAGTTTTTGATCTTGAAAAACATTTTATGTTATTTCAGTTTGCAAAATCTTTAGCTCCAAAAAAAGACATTCTTATCAGTATAGCTTGCCAAAATAGCTCAGTTGTGAGAGCAATAGACTGAAGACCTTAAAATCCCTAGTACGATCGTGGGTTTCCACATGTTTGGGTGTTTGCATTTTGTTACTGAGTAGCAATTCAGCAAAAAGAAATTTAGCAGCAGAAACGTTTATTTTCAGGTTTCGCCCTCTAGGACACTTGATGTTCTTTCAGTTTGCCTTATCTTAAACACCAAAAAAGACTTTCCACATGTAAGACGTAGCTGCAATAGCTCATTTGGGAGAGCATTAGACTGAAGATCTATAAGTCCCTGGTTCGATCCTGGGTTTCGGCATGTTTAGTAGCTGTATTTTTGTTACAGAATAGCAATTTACCAGCAGAATCTTTCATTATAAGGTGTTGCTCTTCAAGAACACTTGATGCTCTTTTTTCCCCAACCTAAAACCCCAAATACGACTTCACATCTGTCAGAATTAGCCGAAATAGCTCAGTTGGGAGAGCGTTAGACTGAAGATCTAAAGGTCCCTGGTTCGATCCCGGGTTTCGGCATATTTAGTTGCTGTTTTTTTTGTTACAGAATAGCAATTTAGCAGCAGAAACTGCCGTGTTCAGGTTCTGGTCTTCAAGAACATTTCATGTTATTACAGTTTGCATTATTATTAGCCCCAATAAAATAATTTCTTATTAGTAGAGCTTGGCGAAATAGCTCAGTTGTGACAACATTAGACTGAAGATCTAAGGGTGTCTTGTTCAATCCTGGGGTTTAGCATGGTTGGGTGTTTGCTTTTGCTACTGAATAGCAATTTAGCAGCAAAAACTGTTGTTTTCAGGTTTTGATCTTGAAAAGCATTTTATGTTATTTCAGTTTGCAAAATCTTTAGCTCCTAAAAAAAGACATTCTTATCAGTATAGCTTGCCAAAATAGCTCAGTTGTGAGAGCAATAGACTGAAGACCTTAAAATCCCTAGTACGATCGTGGGTTTCAACATGTTTGGGTGTTTGCAGTTTGTTACTGAGTAGCAAGTCAGCAAAAAGAAATTTAGCAGCAGAAACTTTCATTTTCAGGTTTCGCCCTCTAGGACACTTGATGTTCTTTCAGTTTGCCTTATCTTAAACACCAAAAAAGACTTTCTAAACGTCAGACTTACACGCAATAGCTCTTTTGTGAGAGCAATAAACTGAAGATCTAAAGGTCCTGGGTTTGATCCCAGGATTCGGCATGTTTAGTTGCTGTATTTTTGTTACAGAATAGCAATTTACCAGCAGAATCTTTCATTATCAGGTGTTGTTCATCAAGAACACTTAATGCTCTTTTTTTCCCCAGCCTAAAACCCCAAATACGGCTTGACATTTTTCACAATTAGCCGAAATAGCTCAGTTGGGAGAGCGTTAGACTGAAGATCTAAAGGTCCCTGGTTCGATCCCGGGTTTCGGCATATTTAGTTGCTGTTTTTTTGTTACAGAATAGCAATTTAGCAGCAGAAACTGCCGTGTTCAGGTTCTGGTCTTCAAGATCATTTCATGTTATTACAGTTTGCATTATTATTAGCCCCAATAAAATAATTTCTTATTAGTAGAGCTTGGCGAAATAGCTCAGTTGTGAGAACATTAGACTGAAGATCTAAGGGTGTCTTGTTCAATCCTGGGGTTTAGCATGGTTGGGTGTTTGCTTTTGCTACTGAATAGCAATTTAGCAGCAAAAACTGTTGTTTTCAGGTTTTGATCTTGAAAAGCATTTTATGTTATTTCAGTTTGCAAAATCTTTAGCTCCTAAAAAAAGACATTCTTATCAGTATAGCTTGCCAAAATAGCTCAGTTGTGAGAGCAATAGACTGAAGACCTTAAAATCCCTAGTACGATCGTGGGTTTCAACATGTTTGGGTGTTTGCAGTTTGTTACTGAGTAGCAAGTCAGCAAAAAGAAATTTAGCAGCAGAAACTTTCATTTTCAGGTTTCGCCCTCTAGGACACTTGATGTTCTTTCAGTTTGCCTTATCTTAAACACCAAAAAAGACTTTCTAAACGTCAGACTTACACGCAATAGCTCTTTTGTGAGAGCATTAAACTGAAGATCTAAAGCTCCTGGGTTCGATCCCAGGATTCGGCATGTTTAGTTGCTGTATTTTTGTTACAGAATAGCAATTTACCAGCAGAATCTTTCATTATCAGGTGTTGTTCATCAAGAACACTTAATGCTCTTTTTTTCCCCAGCCTAAAACCCCAAATACGGCTTGACATTTTTCACAATTAACCGAAATAGCTCAGTTGGGAGAGCGTTAGACTGAAGATCTAAAGGTCCCTGGTTCGATCCCAGGTTTCGGCATATTTAGTTGCTGTTTTTTTGTTACAGAATAGCAATTTAGCAGCAGAAACTGCCGTGTTCAGGTTCTGGTCTTCAAGATCATTTCATGTTATTACAGTTTGCATTATTATTAGCCCCAATAAAAGAATTTCTTATTAGTAGAGCTTGGAGAAATAGCTCAGTTGTGAGAACATTAGACTGAAGATCTAAGGGTGTCTTGTTCAATCCTGGGGTTTAGCATGGTTGGGTGTTTGCTTTTGCTACTGAATAGCAATTTAGCAGCAAAAACTGTTGTTTTCAGTTTTTGATCTTGAAAAACATTTTATGTTATTTCAGTTTGCAAAATCTTTAGCTCCAAAAAAAGACATTCTTATCAGTATAGCTTGCCAAAATAGCTCAGTTGTGAGAGCAATAGACTGAAGACCTTAAAATCCCCAGTACGATCGTGGGTTTCCACATGTTTGGGTGTTTGCATTTTGTTACTGAGTAGCAATTCAGCAAAAAGAAATTTAGCAGCAGAAACGTTTATTTTCAGGTTTCGCCCTCTAGGACACTTGATGTTCTTTCAGTTTGCCTTATCTTAAACACCAAAAAAGACTTTCCAAATGTCAGACGTAGCTGCAATAGCTCATTTGGGAGAGCATTAGACTGAAGATCTATAAGTCCCTGGTTCGATCCCGGGTTTCGGCATGTTTAGTAGCTGTATTTTTGTTACAGAATAGCACTTTACCAGCAGAATCTTTCATTATAAGGTGTTGCTCTTCAAGAACACTTGATGCTCTTTTTTCCCCAACCTAAAACCCCAAATACGACTTCACATCTGTCACAATTAGCCGAAATAGCTCGGTTGGGAGAGCATTAGACTGAAGATCTAAAGGTCCCTGGTTCGATCCCAGGTTTCGGCATATTTAGTTGCTGTTTTTTTTGTTACAGAATAGCAATTTAGCAGCAGAAACTGCCGTGTTCAGGTTCTGGTCTTCAAGAACATTTCATGTTATTACAGTTTGCATTATTATTAGCCCCAATAAAAGAATTTCTTATTAGTAGAGCTTGGCAAAACAGCTCAGTTGTGACAACATTAGACTGAAGATCTAAGGGTGTCTTGTTCAATCCTGGGGTTTAGCATGGTTGGGTGTTTGCTTTTGCTACTGAATAGCAATTTAGCAGCAAAAACTGTTGTGTTCAGGTTTTGATCTTGAAAAGCATTTTATGTTATTTCAGTTTGCAAAATCTTTAGCTCCTAAAAAAAGACATTCTTATCAGTATAGCTTGCCAAAATAGCTCAGTTGTGAGAGCAATAGACTGAAGACCGTAAAATCCCTAGTAAGATCGTGGGTTTCCACATGTTTGGGTGTTTGCAGTTTGTTACTGAGTAGCAATTCAGCAAAAAGAAATTTATCAGCAGAAACTTTCATTTTCAGGTTTCGCCCTCTAGGACACTTGATGTTCTATCAGTTTGCCTTATCTTAAACACCAAAAAAGACTTTCTAGATGTCAGACTTACACGCAATAGCTCTTTTGTGAGAGCATTAAACTGAAGATCTAAAGGTCCTGGGTTCGATCCCAAGATTCGGCATGTTTAGTAGCTGTATTTTTGTTACAGAATAGCAATTTACCAGCATAATCTTTCATTATCAGGTGTTGTTCATCAAGAACACTTAATGCACTTTTTTTCCCCAGCCTAAAACCCCAAATACGGCTTCACAATTAGCCGAAATAGCTCAGTTGGGAGAGCGTTAGACTGAAGATCTAAAGGTCCCTGGTTCGATCCCGGGTTTCGGCATATTTAGTTGCTGTTTTTTTGTTACAGAATAGCAATTTAGCAGCAGAAACTGCCGTGTTCAGGTTCTGGTCTTCAAGATCATTTCATGTTATTACAGTTTGCATTATTATTAGCCCCAATAAAAGAATTTCTTATTAGTAGAGCTTGGCGAAATAGCTCAGTTGTGAGAACATTAGACTGAAGATCTAAGGGTGTCTTGTTCAATCCTGGGGTTTAGCATGGTTGGGTGTTTGCTTTTGCTACTGAATAGCAATTTAGCAGCAAAAACTGTTGTTTTCAGTTTTTGATCTTGAAAAACATTTTATGTTATTTCAGTTTGCAAAATCTTTAGCTCCAAAAAAAGACATTCTTATCAGTATAGCTTGCCAAAATAGCTCAGTTGTGAGAGCAATAGACTGAAGACCTTAAAATCCCTAGTACGATCGTGGGTTTCCACATGTTTGGGTGTTTGCATTTTGTTACTGAGTAGCAATTCAGCAAAAAGAAATTTAGCCGCAGAAACGTTTATTTTCAGGTTTCGCCCTCTAGGACACTTGATGTTCTTTCAGTTTGCCTTATCTTAAACACTAAAAAAGACTTTCCAGATGTCAGACGTAGCTGCAATAGCTCATTTGGGAGAGCATTAGACTGAAGATCTATAAGTCCCTGGTTCGATTCCTGGTTTCGGCATGTTTAGTAGCTGTATTTTTGTTACAGAATAGCAATTTACCAGCAGAATCTTTCATTATAAGGTGTTGCTCTTCAAGAACACTTGATGCTCTTTTTTTCCCAACCTAAAACCCCAAATACGACTTCACATCTGTCACAATTAGCCGAAATAGCTCGGTTGGGAGAGCATTAGACTGAAGATCTAAAGGTCCCTGGTTCGATCCCAGGTTTCGGCATATTTAGTTGCTGTTTTTTTTGTTACAGAATAGCAATTTAGCAGCAGAAACTGCCGTGTTCAGGTTCTGGTCTTCAAGAACATTTCATGTTATTACAGTTTGCATTATTATTAGCCCCAATAAAATAATTTCTTATTAGTAGAGCTTGGCAAAACAGCTCAGTTGTGACAACATTAGACTGAAGATCTAAGGGTGTCTTGTTCAATCCTGGGGTTTAGCATGGTTGGGTGTTTGCTTTTGCTACTGAATAGCAATTTAGCAGCAAAAACTGTTGTGTTCAGGTTTTGATCTTGAAAAGCATTTTATGTTATTTCAGTTTGCAAAATCTTTAGCTCCTAAAAAAAGACATTCTTATCAGTATAGCTTGCCAAAATAGCTCAGTTGTGAGAGCAATAGACTGAAGACCTTAAAATCCCTAGTACGATCGTGGGTTTCCACATGTTTGGGTGTTTGCAGTTTGTTACTGAGTAGCAATTCAGCAAAAAGAAATTTAGCAGCAGGAACTTTCATTTTCAGGTTTCGCCCTCTAGGACACTTGATGTTCTTTCAGTTTGTCTTATCTTAAACACCAAAAAAGACTTTCTAAACGTCAGACTTACACGCAATATCTCTTTTGTGAGAGCATTAAACTGAAGATCTAAAGGTCCTGGGTTCGATCCCAGGATTCGGCATGTTTAGTTGCTGTATTTTTGTTACAGAATAGCAATTTACCAGCAGAATCTTTCATTATCAGGTGTTGTTCATCAAGAACACTTAATGCTCTTTTTTTTCCCTGCCTAAAACCCCAAATACGGCTTGACATCTTTCGCAATTAGCCGAAATAGCTCAGTTGGGAGAGCGTTAGACTGAAGATCTAAAGGTCCCTGGTTCGATCCCGGGTTTCGGCATATTTAGTTGCTGTTTTTTTGTTACAGAATAGCAATTTAGCAGCAGAAACTGCCGTGTTCAGGTTCTGGTCTTCAAGATTATTTCATGTTATTACAGTTTGCATTATTATTAGCCCCAATAAAAGAATTTCTTATTAGTAGAGCTTGGCGAAATAGCTCAGTTGTGAGAACATTAGACTGAAGATCTAAGGGTGTCTTGTTCAATCCTGGGGTTTAGCATGGTTGGGTGTTTGCTTTTGCTACTGAATAGCAATTTAGCAGCAAAAACTGTTGTTTTCAGTTTTTGATCTTGAAAAACATTTTATGTTATTTCAGTTTGCAAAATCTTTAGCTCCAAAAAAAGACATTCTTATCAGTATAGCTTGCCAAAATAGCTCAGTTGTGAGAGCAATAGACTGAAGACCTTAAAATCCCTAGTACGATCGTGGGTTTCCACATGTTTGGGTGTTTGCATTTTGTTACTGAGTAGCAATTCAGCAAAAAGAAATTTAGCAGCAGAAACGTTTATTTTCAGGTTTCGCCCTCTAGGACACTTGATGTTCTTTCAGTTTGCCTTATCTTAAACACCAAAAAAGACTTTCCAAATGTCAGACGTAGCTGCAATAGCTCATTTGGGAGAGCATTAGACTGAAGATCTATAAGTCCCTGGTTCGATCCTGGGTTTCGGCATGTTTAGTAGCTGTATTTTTGTTACAGAATAGCAATTTACCAGCAGAATCTTTCATTATAAGGTATTGCTCTTCAAGAACACTTGATGCTCTTTTTTTTCCAACCTAAAACCCCAAATACGACTTCACATCTGTCACAATTAGCCGAAATAGCTCAGTTGGGAGAGCGTTAGACTGAAGATCTAAAGATCCCGGGTTTCGGCATATTTACTTGCTGTTTTTTTTGTTACAGAATAGCAATTTAGCAGCAGAAACTGCCGTGTTCAGGTTCTGGTCTTCAAGAACATTTCATGTTATTACAGTTTGCATTATTATTAGCCCCAATAAAATAATTTCTTATTAGTAGAGCTTGGCGAAATAGCTCAGTTGTGACAACATTAGACTGAAGATCTAAGGGTGTCTTGTTCAATCCTGGGGTTTAGCATGGTTGGGTGTTTGCTTTTGCTACTGAATAGCAATTTAGCAGCAAAAACTGTTGTGTTCAGGTTTTGATCTTGAAAAGCATTTTATTTTATTTCAGTTTGCAAAATATTTAGCTCCTAAAAAAGACATTCTTATCAGTATAGCTTGCCAAAATAGCTCAGTTGTGAGAGCAATAGACTGAAGACCTTAAAATCCCTAGTACGATCGTGGGTTTCCACATGTTTGGGTGTTTGCAGTTTGTTACTGAGTAGCAATTCAGCAAAAAGAAATTTAGCAGCAGAAACTTTCATTTTCAGGTTTCGCCCTCTAGGACACTTGATGTTCTTTCAGTTTGCCTTATCTTAAACACCAAAAAAGATTTTCTAAACGTCAGACTTACACGCAATATCTCTTTTGTGAGAGCATTAAACTGAAGATCTAAAGGTCCTGGGTTCGATCCCAGGATTCGGCATGTTTAGTTGCTGTATTTTTGTTACAGAATAGCAATTTACCAGCAGAATCTTTCATTATCAGGTGTTGTTCATCAAGAACACTTAATGCGCTTTTTTTTTACCAGCCTAAAACCCCAAATACGGCTTGACATCTTTCACAATTAGCCGAAATAGCTCAGTTGGGACAGCGTTAGACTGAAGATCTAAAGGTCCCTGGTTCGATCCCGGGTTTCTGCATATTTAGTTGCTGTGTTTTTGTTACAGAATAGCAATTTAGCAGCAGAAACTGCCGTGTTCAGGTTCTGGTCTTCAAGATCATTTCATGTTATTACAGTTTGCATTATTTATTAGCCCCAATAAAAGAATTTCTTATTAGTAGAGCTTGGCGAAATAGCTCAGTTGTGACAACATTAGACTGAAGATCTAAGGGTGTCTTGTTCAATCCTGGGGTTTAGCATGGTTGGGTGTTTGCTTTTGCTACTGAATAGCAATTTAGCAGCAAAAACTGTTGTTTTCAGGTTTTGATCTTGAAAAACATTTTATGTTATTTCAGTTTGCAAAATCTTTAGCTCCAAAAAAAGACATTCTTATCAGTATAGCTTGCCAAAATAGCTCAGTTGTGAGAGCAATAGACTGAAGACCTTAAAATCCCTAGTACGATCGTGGGTTTCCACATGTTTGGGTGTTTGCAGTTTGTTACTGAGTAGCAATTCAGCAAAAAGAAATTTAGCAGCAGAAACGTTTATTTTCAGGTTTCGCCCTCTAGGACACTTGATGTTCTTTCAGTTTGCCTTATCTTAAACACCAAAAAAGACTTTCCCAATGTCAGACGTAGCTGGAATAGCTCATTTGGGAGAGCATTAGACTGAAAATCTATAAATCCCTGGTTCGATCCCGGGTTTCGGCATGTTTAGTAGCTGTATTTTTGTTACAGAATAGCAATTTACCAGCAGAATCTTTCATTATAAGGTGTTGCTCTTCAAGAACACTTGATGCTCTTTTTTTCCCAACCTAAAACCCCAAATACGACTTCACATCTGTCATAATTAGCCGAAATAGCTCAGTCGGAGAGCATTAGACTGAAGATCTAAAGGTCCCTGGTTCGATCCCAGGTTTCGGCATATTTAGTTGCTGTTTTTTTTGTTACAGAATAGCAATTTAGCAGCAGAAACTGCCGTGTTCAGGTTCTGGTCTTCAAGAACATTTCATGTTATTACAGTTTGCATTATTATTAGCCCCAATAAAAGAATTTCTTATTAGTAGAGCTTGGCGAAATAGCTCAGTTGTGACAACATTAGACTGAAGATCTAAGGGTGTCTTGTTCAATCCTGGGGTTTAGCATGGTTGGGTGTTTGCTTTTGCTACTGAATAGCAATTTAGCAGCAAAAACTGTTGTGTTCAGGTTTTGATCTTGAAAAGCATTTTATGTTATTTCAGTTTGCAAAATCTTTAGCTCCTAAAAAAAGACATTCTTATCAGTATAGCTTGCCAAAATAGCTCAGTTGTGAGAGCAATAGACTGAAGACCTTAAAATCCCTAGTACGATCGTGGGTTTCCACATGTTTGGGTGTTTGCAGTTTGTTACTGAGTAGCAATTCAGCAAAAAGAAATTTAGCAGCAGAAACTTTCATTTTCAGGTTTCGCCCTCTAGGACACTTGATGTTCTTTCAGTTTGCCTTATCTTAAACACCAAAAAAGACTTTCTAAACGTCAGACTTACACGCAATAGCTCTTTTGTGAGAGCATTAAACTGAAGATCTAAAGGTCCTGGGTTCGATCCCAGGATTCGGCATGTTTAGTTGCTGTATTTTTGTTACAGAATAGCAATTTACCAGCAGAATCTTTCATTATCAGGTGTTGTTCATCAAGAACACTTAATGCTCTTTTTTTTCCCAGCCTAAAACCCCAAATACGGCTTGACGTCTTTCACAATTAGCCGAAATAGCTCAGTTGAGAAAGCGTTAGACTGAAGATCTAAAGGTCCCTGGTTCGATCCCTTGTTTTGGCATATTTAGTTGCTGTTTTTTTGTTACAGAATAGCAATTTAGCAGCAGAAACTGCCGTGTTCAGGTTCTGGTGTTTAAGATCATTTCATGTTATTACAGTTTGCATTATTATTAGCCCCAATAAAAGAATTTCTTATTAGTAGAGCTTGGCGAAATAGCTCAGTTGTGAGAACATTAGACTGAAGATCTAAGGGTGTCTTGTTCAATCCTGGGGTTTAGCATGGTTGGGTGTTTGCTTTTGCTACTGAATAGCAATTTAGCAGCAAAAACTGTTGTGTTCAGGTTTTGATCTTGAAAAGCATTTTATGTTATTTCAGTTTGCAAAATCTTTAGCTCCTAAAAAAGATATTCTTATCAGTATAGCTTGCCAAAATAGCTCAGTTGTGAGAGCAATAGACTGAAGACCTTAAAATCCCTAGTACGATCGTGGGTTTCCACATGTTTGGGTGTTTGCAGTTTGTTACTGAGTAGCAATTCAGCAAAAAGAAATTTAGCAGCAGAAACTTTCATTTTCAGGTTTCGCCCTCTAGGACACTTGATGTTCTTTCAGTTTGCCTTATCTTAAACACCAAAAAAGACTTTCCAAATGTTAGACGTAGCTGCAATAGCTCATTTGGGAGAGCATTAAACTGAAGATCTATAAGTCCCTGGTTCGATCCCGGGTTTCGGCATGTTTAGTAGCTGTATTTTTGTTACAGAATAGCAATTTATCAGCAGAATCTTTCATTATCAGGTGTTGTTCATCAAGAACACTTAATGCTCTTTTTTTCCCCAGCCTAAAACCCCAAATACGGCTTGACGCCTTTTACAATTAGCCGAAATAGCTCAGTTGAGAGAGCGTTAGACTGAAGATCTAAAGGTCCCTGGTTCGATCCCGGGTTTCGGCATATTTAGTTGCTGTTTTTTTGTTACAGAATAGCAATTTAGCAGCAGAAACTGCCGTGTTCAGGTTCTGGTCTTCAAGATAATTTTATGTTATTACAGTTTGCATTATTATTAGCCCCAATAAAATAATTTCTTATTAGTAGAGCTTGGCGAAATAGCTCAGTTGTGACAACATTAGACTGAAGATCTAAGGGTGTCTTGTTCAATCCTGGGGTTTAGCATGGTTGGGTGTTTGCTTTTGCTACTGAATAGCAATTTAGCAGCAAAAACTGTTGTGTTCAGGTTTTGATCTTGAAAAGCATTTTATGTTATTTCAGTTTGCAAAATATTTAGCTCCTAAAAAAGACATTCTTATCAGTATAGCTTGCCAAAATAGCTCAGTTGTGAGAGCAATAGACTGAAGACCTTAAAATCCCTAGTACGATCGTGGGTTTCAACATGTTTGGGTGTTTGCAGTTTGTTACTGAGTAGCAATTCAGCAAAAAGAAATTTAGCAGCAGAAACTTTCATTTTCAGGTTTCGCCCTCTAGGACACTCGATGTTCTTTCAGTTTGCCTTATCTTAAACACCAAAAAAGACTATCCAAATGTTAGACGTAGCTGCAATAGCTCATTTGGGAGAGCATTAGACTGAAGATCTATAAGTCCCTGGTTCGATCCCGGGTTTCGGCATGTTTAGTAGCTGTATTTTTGTTACAGAATAGCAATTTACCAGCAGAATCTTTCATTATAAGGTATTGCTCTTCAAGAACACTTGATGCTCTTTTTTTCCCAACCTAAAACCCCAAATACGACTTCACATCTGTCACAATTAGCCGAAATAGCTCAGTTGGGAGAGCGTTAGACTGAAGATCTAAAGATCCCGGGTTTCGGCATATTTAGTTGCTGTTTTTTTTGTTACAGAATAGCAATTTAGCAGCAGAAACTGCCGTGTTCAGGTTCTGGTCTTCAAGAACATTTCATGTTGAGGGGCGTGGCTTGGACGCTATACTGCAAAGACACACTGGGCTGGAGCTCCTGCAATAAAGAGCTCTAAAATACCCTCAAGCCCGCTCATTACCACATTAAATAGCCCCTACTGTGAGCCTGTGGCCTGCTGACAGCGGTGGGCTATCTGGAGAGGAGCCCCGCACAGCTGACAAGCCATTTCTGCCGCTACGAGCCCGCGGCCTACCCGACATCCAGAAGCCGGGGCCTCGAGTTTGGAGGCATCCCGACGACGAGCTCCGGGACCCGTTCGCGGCCGCTGCGGGACCCGGCGGACCTTCTGCGGGCACCCCACACACCCTCTGGCCGGCGGAGACCCTCCCCAGACCCTCAAATACCTGCAGGGGGCCGAAAACTTCCCCCCTGAGCCGGGAGAAGTGCTTGAAAGGAGAGTCTCCTGCTGGTGACTATGGCGGCGGCCATCTTGGAAGGCACCTAGTAGCTCATACAGCCAGCAGCAGCAGAAGTCAGGAACACTGAAGAGCAGCTCTGAAAAAGCATACTAGTCTACAAACTCTGCCTGCTGTGCATCTGTTAGTGGCTTCTCCCTATTGAAGACATACAATCCATCCCTGGCTGCAGCTAAAGAGGTACGTTTTACCATATAATCGTGCCCTTTTATGCTAATCTGAGACTGCTCTCGGGCTCTGTCCGGTGCTCTCCTACCATCACTAGCGGGTTTGAGGTGACCCTCGTCTCTACACCCCTACAGCCTGTCGCAATGTGACCCCTGATGGGAACTTCTTCCACCCAGAGTCTTATCGTTTAACATGAGATTACGTTTAAAAACCAGCACCCTGCCTACTTTATAACGTACTAGCCTAGAGGGATCCGTCTGCTGCTCTGCTCTCAGATCATTTATTTTTTTTTTTCTCCATTTTTTTTTACTTCTGTCACATTATGGCACCTAAAAAAGCAAAACCCGCACTGCCTCCTCGGGTGTCTCTCCCGAACCGGAAACAACACCAGGCGTCCCCGCCACCTCGTGGAGTGCCGGCCCCTTCCACGAAAAGCCCCTATTCATCTGAACTGACCAGCTCGCTTTCAGTATCGGGCGTAGACCCGAATTCTGATGCCCCCCTTACTGTGAAGACCCTTTGTCAGGTCTTGATGGCCTTCAAATCGGACTTAACTCACGATCTCACAGCTGCTATACGTGAAGTCAAAGCTGAGCTGACAGTCATCGGGGATAGAACCGACACTCTAGAGCGCAAATTGGAAGAACTAGTGACGTCGCATAACGATCTTATCACAGCTCATGACCAACAACAAAACGAGATGGACACATTTAAAAACAAAATGGCAGATATGGAAGATCGTTCCAGACGGAACAATATTAAAATACGCGGAATACCCGACTCGGTCGATAACCCGGATCTGATTGACTACGCCATGGCTCTGTTCCGTAAATTGCTACCTGGAGTATCCGATGCGGAACTACTAATTGACCGAATCCATCGCCTTCCTAAACCTCGGTTTCTCTCCAACACATTACCTAGAGATACGTTACTCCGGGTACACTTCTTCACCGTTAAGGAACGTATTCTCCAAGCCACGCGAGCTGCAGAGAACTCTGATACCCTAGGAGGCTTGCAATTGTTCCCGGACTTCTCCGCACTCACCCTTTCTAAGAGACGCAGTCTAGCTCCGATCACTTCCGCCCTCCGGGCCCAAGATATCCGATATAGGTGGGGCTTTCCAGTGAAGCTAATTGTCTTTAACGAAGGTTCTTCGTTTATTATATCTGAGCTGGAAGCCGGAGTGAAACTGCTCGAGGACTGGGACATCTCTGTGAAATTACCATCCTCTCATGAGAGACGTCCCCCACCTCGCTCGGAATGGTCCACTGAGTGAGCGCACTACGTAATTAGTGAACGATCTAACATGCCTTTCTGTATTTAGTTAGAGATGTTGATTCTATTATATTTGTTTATTGCTGCAATTATGGCTATAGAATCCCTCTGGGCGAGCTATATTTTCTCCTTGCTGGTTATCATAGTACATGCTCCCCTACTTAGAAGTGGTTGTTCAGTTTACGCCCCAGCTTACCTGTTTATCTGTTTAATGGCCTATCTTTATACTACACGCTGATAACAGCAGATGGAAGAATTTCCACTATTGAGATGGGCCATACCATTTTGGGCTTCGCTTTTGTCTTTTTAATATATGTTTATTTCCCATGTGCCACTTTTACCTAGAAGGAGATGTACATTTATTCTCCCTACACATTAGCTATTTATTTTTTTATTTTTCACTGACTCTGGGTGGACTGGAAAGTCCGCCTGCCCCCCGTTTATCTACTGCATTCATTTTTCCCCTGCAGTAGCTATGCAGACCCGATGTACTGGGTCGATTTACTTTTCCTTTCCCTTTGACTCCCTGTTTTTGAGTCTATCGCCCCTTCTCCGTGTTTTTTCTATCCCCCCCTCCCCCCCCAATCAGGATGGGATGCCGTCACTTACATAGCAGTTTCACTGAATAATTATGGTTGGTATTCTTTCATTGAATGTGAAGGGTTTAAACTCCCCTAACAAACGGAGACTAGCTCTATCCTCCTTTCATAAGTATAAAGCTGACATAGTCGCCTTACAAGAAACTCACTTTTCCTCACACAATCCCCCTGTACTGAAAGACCACAGGTTCCCTATAGGATATTTCGCTAACGGCCCCTTTAAAAGAAATGGAGTAGCTCTGTTGTTTAGAGAAAATGTTCCTTTTACTCTCCACTCCCAAATTGCAGATAAGGCAGGCCGATACTTGATTCTCACGGGTGTTCTGGACAGTAAATATGTCACTATAGTCTCGCTATATGCACCTAACTCGAACCAGGTGGCCTTCATTCGGAAGCTATGCTTGCTTATTCAAAAGGTCCGGATCGGCTCCCTAATCCTCCTAGGAGACTTTAACTTAGTATTAGACCCCAAACTAGATAAATCGTCCCAGCCCTCTTCAACTACATCTAAAACCCGCCCTGGCCCCTCATCAGCGTTACGCAATATCTTAGCGGAGTTCGACCTATATGACATCTGGCGCATTCGCAACCCCTCAGGTAGAGACTACACGTTCTTTTCACCGGTTCACAATTCGTATTCCCGAATTGACCTTGTGCTATGCGATAAATGGACCCTACAGGACTCTGGTACGGTCGACATCCTTCCTATCACCTGGTCCGACCACGCTCCGATATATTGGAAGTGGCACACTAGGTCCGCCCCCATCCCCCCCAGATCATGGCGATTATCTCCCCATCTACTACATGACCCATTGGCCAAAAAAATTATCTCCGATGGTATGTCCCTATATACAGACACTAATTCCCCGTCAGACACTTCTTTACCAAATTACTGGTGTGCGTTAAAAGCGGTTGTTCGTGGTTCGGCCATTCAGGCTGGAGCTACGCTTAAAAAGCAAGCTAAACAACTCCAACTAGATCTGGAACAGAGACTTAAAATAGCCAAAGATAAGAATAAAAAACACCCCACCCGGCTTTTGCGTAAGGAACTATCTGACATCCGCAGCCAATTACAAAAACTTTTGGTTTTTAGAACCCAAGCAGCCTTGAATAGATTACAACAGAAATTCTACCTAGTAGGTAATAGACCCGGTAAAATGCTTGCTCGCAGACTTCGGGCCCAACGAGCTCGCAACAGAATTAAATTTATTTTCTCCCCCGCAGGCTCTAAGCTTGCCAACCCTCTAGATATCGCTAATCAATTCGCAGACTACTACATTAAATTATATAATTTACACTCTGACCCCCTCACATTCCAGCCTACTACAGACTCTATACAAGCGTTCCTTTCTTCGGTCAACCTCCCCACCTTGACTCCTGATCAGTTAGATGCTTTAAACGCCCCTTGGACCGCATTAGAGGTCGAAGCCACAATTAAATCCCTCCCGAAGGATAAGGCCCCTGGCCCCGATGGGTTTATTAACGACTTCTATACTTCCGTTACAGGTCATCTCTCCCCCATCTTAACTACTCTGTTTAATGATATAACCAGTACGGGTGCCTTCCCTAAGGAAATGCTGGAGGCCCGGGTGGTAGCTATACCCAAACCTGGGAAAGACCCTGCTCACTGCCATAACTACAGACCAATTGCATTACTTAATAGCGATGTTAAGCTCTATGCTAAAATGATAGCATCCCGACTTAGTGTTTATTTACCATTGTTGATTCATCCTGACCAGGTTGGATTCGTGTCTGGAAGACAGGCCTCCGACAACACCCGCAGGGTCTTCAATTTAATTGATAGGGCCTCTGACACCGAGGGATTTCTGTTACTCTCGTTGGATGCTGAGAAGGCGTTCGACAGACTAAATTGGCTGTACATGCGTACTGTTTTAGTTAAATTTGGCTTCTCAGCCCAGATTCTGGCGTCAATCTTAGCATTGTACACTCTACCGTCAGCAAGGGTATTAAGCAATGGATTCTTGTCGGACGCCTTCCCAATCACTAATGGAACCCGCCAAGGTTGCCCCCTCTCACCTTTGATATATGCTCTTGGCATTGAACCCCTCGTGGCTAAAATCAGAGCGGATGCTACATTCCCCGGCCTGACCCATGGGGGACTTTCCCATAAGTTGTGTCTCTTTGCCGACGACGTTCTTCTCTTTGTATCTCGACCCTCCTCTTCTCTCCCGCATCTACATTCGATATTACACGGCTTCAGTGAGGCCTCATACTATAAACTGAACACAACTAAAACTGACGCTTTACCTGTCCACTTACCCGATACACTCACGGCTGCTCTCCGATCTCAGTATCCATACAACTGGAAACTTAACTCACTTACATACCTAGGGATACATATTCCTCCTACTTCCTCTACCGTTTTTGATTTAAATCTTCCTCCCCTGATACTCACTCTCCAAACCCTGACATCCTCGTGGCTTTTGTATGAAATATCCTGGCTGGGTCGGTTGGCTGCCTTTAAAATGTCCCTATTACCCAAACTTATGTATCTATTTCGCACTATACCTTATACTTTCCCCAAATCATATCTCGATAAATGTAGAATAGTCCTGACAAAATATCTGTGGAAATCGCACCCCCCAAAATTGGCACATGCCAGAATGATACTCCCTCGACACAGGGGAGGTCTCGCATTACCCGACCTAAATATATATCAGGAAGCATGTGTGCTTGCCCAACTGAAATCTTGGAACTCCTCAAACCCCATATCCTTGAGGGCCCACATTGAGGATGACTGTAGCACAGGATACCCATTAGCAGATTTATTATGGACTCCTAAAGCCCTACGTCCCAATGACTTGCCCATCCTCCCCTCTACAGCTTCCTCTTTACGAATATGGGATAATTTGATGAGTAAGCTCCCTGGCATTACAACCTCCTACACTGCCCTTTCACTTAAAGCAGTGAGTAAAAAAATTCCCAATTTACATGTCTCTACGTGGAATGCATGTAATATTCATACCCTTGGAGACTTATTTGATGGAACTGCCTTCATTTCATTCGCTCAATTGCAGGATAAATTCTTCCTCCCGAGCACTGAACTATTCCACTACTTCCAAATCAGACACTGGTTTAGGAGTCTGCCCATTGTACAAACTCCTCCCAGCTCTCTAGTTCAGTCTGTCCTATCCCGCGTGGTATTGCCTACATCAACTAAAGATATCACTTACTGGTACAATACACTCATCTCATTGGTCCCATACCAAAAATCTAATGCTCAGAAGCGCTGGGAGAGAGACTTGAGTATTTCCATAACAGAGACACAATGGGAGCAATTATATCGATTAACATTCCGCATGTCACGTTGCTTAAACCATTCAGAAATGCATGTTAAATTATTGAATAGGTTATACCTGACCCCGGACAGACTACACACATTTTGGCCCTCCTGCTCATCACTATGTTGGAGAAATTGCGGAGAAATAGGACATTTGTATAACATTTTCTGGTCATGTCCTCTTCTTCATACTTTCTGGGCAGAAGTATTTACGCTGATAAATAAAGTGCTATGTCTATCTTTAAGCCCATCCCCAGCTTTAGCTCTCCTACATATTTATCCCCTAGAGGTCTCAGCCTCCCAAAAGTACTTATTGGGACACATTTGTATAGCAGCAAGGGCAACCTTGGCCCAAGCCTGGAAACAAGCGGTAGTTCCTCCTGCTCTAAAAGTGTTTCATAAAGTTCATTTCCACTATATCATGGAAACTGAAAGTATGCCTTATTCTTCCTCTGCTTCCTCTCCCATTATGCGATGGTTCCCTTGGCATGAATACGTCACAGAGGGGGAAGGTTCCACTCTCATATCACACCCAGGGAAGACATCCCCTTTACAATTTAGTCTGAACGAGGAATCTTCTACTTCATGAACGATCCATCTCCTATATTATCCCTTTTAGTTTGTACTGGCGGTTATGTATATACTGTTATCAATTGCTCCCTCCCTAAAGGTAAAACTCTATCGAAATAGCCCTTCACATTTTCATCTGTTAATATGACTTGAATACCTGAATACCTGCTTAGTGCTATGTTAACTGTCTCAAATGTATGTTGCATTTCATTGACGTGTACATCCCTCCCCACCCTGTTTTTTCTCTCTGTAACCCCCCCCCCTTTTTTTTTTCTTTTTGCAATTACTATAAAACCCAATAAAAATTCTTGATGTTAAAAAAAAAAGAACATTTCATGTTATTACAGTTTGCATTATTATTAGCCCCAATAAAAGAATTTCTTATTAGTAGAGCTTGGCAAAACAGCTCAGTTGTGACAACATTAGACTGAAGATCTAAGGGTGTCTTGTTCAATCCTGGGGTTTAGCATGGTTGGGTGTTTGCTTTTGCTACTGAATAGCAATTTAGCAGCAAAAACTGTTGTGTTCAGGTTTTGATCTTGAAAAGCATTTTATGTTATTTCAGGTTGCAAAATCTTTAGCTCCTAAAAAAAGACATTCTTATCAGTATAGCTTGCCAAAATAGCTCAGTTGTGAGAGCAATAGACTGAAGACCTTAAAATCCCTAGTACGATCGTGGGTTTCCACATGTTTGGGTGTTTGCAGTTTGTTACTGAGTAGCAATTCAGCAAAAAGAAATTTAGCAGCAGGAACTTTCATTTTCAGGTTTCGCCCTCTAGGACACTTGATGTTCTTTCAGTTTGCCTTATCTTAAACACCAAAAAAGACTTTCTAAACGTCAGACTTACACGCAATAGCTCTTTTGTGAGAGCATTAAACTGAAGAACTAAAGGTCCTGGGTTCGATCCCAGGATTCGGCATGTTTAGTTGCTGTATTTTTGTTACAGAATAGCAATTTACCAGCAGAATCTTTCATTATCAGGTGTTGTTCATCAAGAACACTTAATGCTCTTTTTTTTCCCTGCTTAAAACCCCAAATACGGCTTGACATCTTTCACAATTAGCCGAAATAGCTCAGTTGGGAGAGCGTTAGACTGAAGATCTAAAGGTCCCTGGTTCGATCCTGGGTTTCGGCATATTTAGTTGCTGTTTTTTTGTTACAGAATAGCAATTTAGCAGCAGAAACTGCCGTGTTCAGGTTCTGGTCTTCAAGATCATTTCATGTTATTACAGTTTGCATTATTATTAGCCCCAATAAAATAATTTCTTATTAGTAGAGCTTGCCGAAATAGCTCAGTTGTGACAACATTAGACTGAAGATCTAAGGGTGTCTTGTTCAATCCTGGGGTTTAGCATGGTTGGGTGTTTGCTTTTGCTACTGAATAGCAATTTAGCAGCAAAAACTGTTGTGTTCAGGTTTTGATCTTGAAAAGCATTTTATGTTATTTCAGTTTGCAAAATCTTTAGCTCCTAAAAAAAGACATTCTTATCAGTATAGCTTGCCAAAATAGCTCAGTTGTGAGAGCAATAGACTGAAGACCTTAAAATCCCTAGTACGATCGTGGGTTTCCACATGTTTGGGTGTTTGCAGTTTGTTACTGAGTAGCAATTCAGCAAAAAGAAATTTAGCAGCAGGAACTTTCATTTTCAGGTTTCGCCCTCTAGGACACTTGATGTTCTTTCAGTTTGCCTTATCTTAAACACCAAAAAAGACTTTCCAAATGTCAGATGTAGCTGCAATAGCTCATTTGGGAGAGCATTAGACTGAAGATCTATAAGTCCCTGGTTCGATCCCGGGTTTCGGCATGTTTAGTAGCTGTATTTTTGTTACAGAATAGCAATTTACCAGAAGAATCTTTCATTATAAGTAGTGATGAGCGGGTTCGGTTTTACTCGGTTTTACTCGGTTTTACTCGGTTCTCAAAACGGCATCTTATTGGCTCACGGATGTCACGTGTTTTGGATAGCCAATAAGATGCCGTTTTGAGAACCGAGTAAAACCGAGTAAAACCGAACCTCGCTCATCACTAATTATAAGGTGTTGCTCTTCAAGAACACTTGATGCTCTTTTTTTCCCAACCTAAAACCCCAAATACGACTTCACATCTGTCACAATTAGCCGAAATAGCTCAGTTGGGAGAGCGTTAGACTGAAGATCTAAAGGTCCCTGGTTCGATCCCGGGTTTCGGCATATTTAGTTGCTGTTTTTTTTGTTACAGAATAGCAATTTAGCAGCAGAAACTGCCGTGTTCAGGTTCTGGTCTTCAAGAACATTTCATGTTATTACAGTTTGCATTATTATTAGCCCCAATAAAATAATTTCTTATTAGTAGAGCTTGGCGAAATAGCTCAGTTGTGACAACATTAGACTGAAGATCTAAGGGTGTCTTGTTCAATCCTGGGGTTTAGCATGGTTGGGTGTTTGCTTTTGCTACTGAATAGCAATTTAGCAGCAAAAACTGTTGTGTTCAGGTTTTGATCTTGAAAAGCATTTTATGTTATTTCAGTTTGCAAAATCTTTAGCTCCTAAAAAAAGACATTCTTATCAGTATAGCTTGCCAAAATAGCTCAGTTGTGAGAGCAATAGACTGAAGACCTTAAAATCCCTAGTGCGATCGTGGGTTTCCACATGTTTGGGTGTTTGCAGTTTGTTACTGAGTAGCAATTCAGCAAAAAGAAATTTAGCAGCAGAAACTTTCATTTTCAGGTTTCGCCCTCTAGGACACTTGATGTTCTTTCAGTTTGCCTTATCTTAAACACCAAAAAAGACTTTCTAAACGTCAGACTTACACGCAATAGCTCTTTTGTGAGAGCATTAAACTGAAGATCTAAAGGTCCTGGGTTCGATCCCAGGATTTGGCATGTTTAGTTGCTGTATTTTTGTTACAGAATAGCAATTTACCAGCAGAATCTTTCATTATCAGGTGTTGTTCATCAAGAACACTTAATGCTCTTTTTTTTCCCTGCCTAAAACCCCAAATACGGCTTGACACATTTCACAATTAGCCGAAATAGCTCAGTTGGGAGAGCGTTAGACTGAAGATCTAAAGGTCCCTGGTTCGATCCCGGGTTTCTGCATATTTAGTTGCTGTTTTTTTGTTACAGAATAGCAATTGAGCAGCAGAAACTGCCGTGTTCAGGTTCTGGTCTTCAAGATAATTTCATGTTATTACAGTTTGCATTATTATTAGCCCCAATAAAAGAATTTCTTATTAGTAGAGCTTGGCGAAATAGCTCAGTTGTGACAACATTAGACTGAAGATCTAAGGGTGTCTTGTTCAATCCTGGGGTTTAGCATGGTTGGGTGTTTGCTTTTGCTACTGAATAGCAATTTAGCAGCAAAAACTGTTGTTTTCAGTTTTTGATCTTGAAAAACATTTTATGTTATTTCAGTTTGCAAAATCTTTAGCTCCAAAAAAAGACATTCTTATCAGTATAGCTTGCCAAAATAGCTCAGTTGTGAGAGCAATAGACTGAAGACCTTAAAATCCCTAGTACGATTGTGGGTTTCCACATGTTTGGGTGTTTGCATTTTGTTACTGAGTAGCAATTCAGCAAAAAGAAATTTAGCAGCAGAAACGTTTATTTTCAGGTTTCGCCCTCTAGGACACTTGATGTTCTTTCAGTTTGCCTTATCTTAAACACCAAAAAAGACTTTCTAAAAGTCAGACGTAGCTGCAGTAGCTCATTTGGGAGAGCATTAGACTGAAGTTCTATAAGTCACTGGTTCGATCCCGGGTTTCGGCATGTTTAGTAGCTGTATTTTTGTTACAGAATAGCAATTTACCAGCAGAATCTTTCATTATCAGGTGTTGTTCATCAAGAACACTTAATGCTCTTTTTTTTTCCAGCCTAAAACCCCAAATACGGCTTAATATCTTTCACAATTAGCCGTAATAGCTCAGTTGGGAGAGCGTTAGACTGAAGATCTAAAGGTCCCTGGTTCAATCCCGGGTTTCGGCATATTTTAGTTGCTGTTTTTTTGTTACAGAATAGCAATTTAGCAGCAGAAACTGCCGTGTTCAGGTTCTGGTCTTCAAGATCATTTCATGTTATTACAGTTTGCATTATTATTAGCCCCAATAAAAGAATTTCTTATTAGTAGAGCTTGGCGAAATAGCTCAGTTGTGAGAACATTAGACTGAAGATCTAAGGGTGTCTTGTTCAATCCTGGGGTTTAGCATGGTTGGGTGTTTGCTTTTGCTACTGAATAGCAATTTAGCAGCAAAAACTGTTGTTTTCAGTTTTTGATCTTGAAAAACATTTTATGTTATTTCAGTTTGCAAAATCTTTAGCTCCAAAAAAAGACATTCTTATCAGTATAGCTTGCCAAAATAGCTCAGTTGTGAGAGCAATAGACTGAAGACCTTAAAATCCCTAGTACGATCGTGGGTTTCCACATGTTTGGGTGTTTGCAGTTTGTTACTGAGTAGCAATTCAGCAAAAAGAAATTTAGCAGCAGAAACGTTTATTTTCAGGTTTCGCCATCTAGGACACTTGATGTTCTTTCAGTTTGCCTTATCTTAAACACCAAAAAAGACTTTCCCAATGTCAGACGTAGCTGCAATAGCTCATTTGGGAGAGCATTAGACTGAAGATCTATAAGTCCCTGGTTCGATCCCGGGTTTCGGCATGTTTAGTAGCTGTATTTTTGTTACAGAATAGCAATTTACCAGCAGAATCTTTCATTATAAGGTATTGCTCTTCAAGAACACTTGATGCTCTTTTTTTCCCAACCTAAAACCCCAAATACGACTTCACATCTGTCACAATTAGCCGAAATAGCTCAGTTGGGAGAGCGTTAGACTGAAGATCTAAAGGTCCCTGGTTCGATTCTGGGTTTCGGCATATTTAGTTGCTGTTTTTTTTTGTTACAGAATAGCAATTTAGCAGCAGAAACTGCCGTGTTCAGGTTCTGGTCTTCAAGAACATTTCATGTTATTACAGTTTGCATTATTATTAGCCCCAATAAAAGAATTTCTTATTAGTAGAGCTTGGCGAAATAGCTCAGTTGTGACAACATTAGACTGAAGATCTAAGGGTGACTTGTTCAATCCTGGGGTTTAGCATGGTTGGGTGTTTGCTTTTGCTACTGAATAGCAATTTAGCAGCAAAAACTGTTGTGTTCAGGTTTTGATCTTGAAAAGCATTTTATGTTATTTCAGTTTGCAAAATCTTTAGCTCCTAAAAAAAGACATTCTTATCAGTATAGCTTGCCAAAATAGCTCAGTTGTGAGAGCAATAGACTGAAGACCTTAAAATCCCTAGTACGATCGTGGGTTTCCACATGTTTGGGTGTTTGCAGTTTGTTACTGAGTAGCAATTCAGCAAAAAGAAATTTAGCAGCAGGAACTTTCATTTTCAGGTTTCGCCCTCTAGGACACTTGATGTTCTTTCAGTTTGCCTTATCTTAAACACCAAAAAAGACTTTATAAACGTCAGACTTACACGCAATAGCTCTTTTGTGAGAGCATTAAACTGAAGATCTAAAGGTCCTGGGTTCGATCCCAGGATTCGGCATGTTTAGTTGCTGTATTTTTGTTACAGAATAGCAATTTACCAGCAGAATCTTTCATTATCAGGTGTTGTTCATCAAGAACACTTAATGCTCTTTTTTTCCCCTGCCTAAAACCCCAAATACGGCTTGACATCTTTCACAATTAGCCGAAATAGCTCAGTTGGGAGAGCGTTAGACTGAAGATCTAAAGGTCCCTGGTTCAAGCCCGGGTTTCGGCATATTTAGTTGCTGTTTTTTTGTTACAGAATAGCAATTTAGCAGCAGAAACTGCCATGTTCAGGTTCTGGTCTTCAGGATCATTTCATGTTATTACAGTTTGCATTATTATTAGCCCCAATAAAATAATTTCTTATTAGTAGAGCTTGGCGAAATAGCTCAGTTGTGACAACATTAGACTGAAGATCTAAGGGTGTCTTGTTCAATCCTGGGGTTTAGCATGGTTGGGTGTTTGCTTTTGCTACTGAATAGCAATTTAGCAGCAAAAACTGTTGTGTTCAGGTTTTGATCTTGAAAAGCATTTTATGTTATTTCAGTTTGCAAAATCTTTAGCTCCTAAAAAAAGACATTCTTATCAGTATAGCTTGCCAAAATAGCTCAGTTGTGTTTTGTTATTAGCCCCAATAAAATAATTTCTTATTAGTAGAGCTTGGCGAAATAGCTCAGTTGTGACAACATTAGACTGAAGATCTAAGGGTGTCTTGTTCAATCCTGGGGTTTAGCATGGTTGGGTGTTTGCTTTTGCTACTGAATAGCAATTTAGCAGCAAAAACTGTTGTGTTCAAGTTTTGATCTTGAAAAGCATTTTATGTTATTTCAGTTTGCAAAATCTTTAGCTCCTAAAAAAAGACATTCTTATCAGTATAGCTTGCCAAAATAGCTCAGTTGTGAGAGCAATAGACTGAAGACCTTAAAATCCCTAGTACGATCGTGGGTTTCCACATGTTTGGGTGTTTGCAGTTTGTTACTGAGTAGCAATTCAGCAAAAAGAAATTTAGCAGCAGAAACTTTCATTTTCAGGTTTCGCCCTCTAGGACACTTGATGTTCTTTCAGTTTGCCTTATCTTAAACACCAAAAAAGACTTTCTAAACGTCAGACTTACACGCAATAGCTCTTTTGTGAGAACATTAAACTGAAGATCTAAAGGTCCTGGGTTCGATCCCAGGATTCGGCATGTTGTGAGAGCAATAGACTGAAGACCTTAAAATCCCTAGTACGATCGTGGGTTTCCACATGTTTGGGTGTTTGCAGTTTGTTACTGAGTAGCAATTCAGCAAAAAGAAATTTAGCAGCAGGAACTTTCATTTTCAGGTTTCGCCCTCTAGGACACTTGATGTTCTTTCAGTTTGCCTTATCTTAAACACCAAAAAAGACTTTCTAAACGTCAGACTTACACGCAATAGCTCTTTTGTGAGAGCATTAAACTGAAGAACTAAAGGTCCTGGGTTCGATCCCAGGATTCGGCATGTTTAGTTGCAGTATTTTTGTTACAGAATAGCAATTTACCAGCAGAATCTTTCATTATCAGGTGTTGTTCATCAAGAACACTTAATGCTCTTTTTTTTCCCTGCCTAAAACCCCAAATACGGCTTGACATCTTTCACAATTAGCCGAAATAGCTCAGTTGGGAGAGCGTTAGACTGAAGATCTAAAGGTCCCTGGTTCGATCCTGGGTTTTGGCATATTTAGTTGCTGTTTTTTTGTTACAGAATAGCAATTTAGCAGCAGAAACTGCCGTGTTCAGGTTCTGGTCTTCAAGATCATTTCATGTTATTACAGTTTGCATTATTATTAGCCCCAATAAAATAATTTCTTATTAGTAGAGCTTGGCGAAATAGCTCAGTTGTGACAACATTAGACTGAAGATCTAAGGGTGTCTTGTTCAATCCTGGGGTTTAGCATGGTTGGGTGTTTGCTTTTGCTACTGAATAGCAATTTAGCAGCAAAAACTGTTGTGTTCAGGTTTTGATCTTGAAAAGCATTTTATGTTATTTCAGTTTGCAAAATCTTTAGCTCCTAAAAAAAGACATTCTTATCAGTATAGCTTGCCAAAATAGCTCAGTTGTGAGAGCAATAGACTGAAGACCTTAAAATCCCTAGTACGATCGTGGGTTTCCACATGTTTGGGTGTTTGCAGTTTGTTACTGAGTAGCAATTCAGCAAAAAGAAATTTAGCAGCAGGAACTTTCATTTTCAGGTTTCGCCCTCTAGGACACTTGATGTTCTTTCAGTTTGCCTTATCTTAAACACCAAAAAAGACTTTCCAAATGTCAGATGTAGCTGCAATAGCTCATTTGGGAGAGCATTAGACTGAAGATCTATAAGTCCCTGGTTCGATCCCGGGTTTCGGCATGTTTAGTAGCTGTATTTTTGTTACAGAATAGCAATTTACCAGAAGAATCTTTCATTATAAGGTGTTGCTCTTCAAGAACACTTGATGCTCTTTTTTTCCCAACCTAAAACCCCAAATACGACTTCACATCTGTCACAATTAGCCGAAATAGCTCAGTTGGGAGAGCGTTAGACTGAAGATCTAAAGGTCCCTGGTTCGATCCCGGGTTTCGGCATATTTAGTTGCTGTTTTTTTTGTTACAGAATAGCAATTTAGCAGCAGAAACTGCCGTGTTCAGGTTCTGGTCTTCAAGAACATTTCATGTTATTACAGTTTGCATTATTATTAGCCCCAATAAAATAATTTCTTATTAGTAGAGCTTGGCGAAATAGCTCAGTTGTGACAACATTAGACTGAAGATCTAAGGGTGTCTTGTTCAATCCTGGGGTTTAGCATGGTTGGGTGTTTGCTTTTGCTACTGAATAGCAATTTAGCAGCAAAAACTGTTGTGTTCAGGTTTTGATCTTGAAAAGCATTTTATGTTATTTCAGTTTGCAAAATCTTTAGCTCCTAAAAAAAGACATTCTTATCAGTATAGCTTGCCAAAATAGCTCAGTTGTGAGAGCAATAGACTGAAGACCTTAAAATCCCTAGTGCGATCGTGGGTTTCCACATGTTTGGGTGTTTGCAGTTTGTTACTGAGTAGCAATTCAGCAAAAAGAAATTTAGCAGCAGAAACTTTCATTTTCAGGTTTCGCCCTCTAGGACACTTGATGTTCTTTCAGTTTGCCTTATCTTAAACACCAAAAAAGACTTTCTAAACGTCAGACTTACACGCAATAGCTCTTTTGTGAGAGCATTAAACTGAAGATCTAAAGGTCCTGGGTTCGATCCCAGGATTTGGCATGTTTAGTTGCTGTATTTTTGTTACAGAATAGCAATTTACCAGCAGAATCTTTCATTATCAGGTGTTGTTCATCAAGAACACTTAATGCTCTTTTTTTTCCCAGCCTAAAACCCCAAATACGGCTTGACATCTTTCACAATTAGCCGAAATAGCTCAGTTGGGAGAGCGTTAGACTGAAGATCTAAAGGTCCCTGGTTCGATCCCGGGTTTCTGCATATTTAGTTGCTGTTTTTTTGTTACAGAATAGCAATTGAGCAGCAGAAACTGCCGTGTTCAGGTTCTGGTCTTCAAGATCATTTCATGTTATTACAGTTTGCATTATTATTAGCCCCAATAAAAGAATTTCTTATTAGTAGAGCTTGGCGAAATAGCTCAGTTGTGACAACATTAGACTGAAGATCTAAGGGTGTCTTGTTCAATCCTGGGGTTTAGCATGGTTGGGTGTTTGCTTTTGCTACTGAATAGCAATTTAGCAGCAAAAACTGTTGTTTTCAGTTTTTGATCTTGAAAAACATTTTATGTTATTTCAGTTTGCAAAATCTTTAGCTCCAAAAAAAGACATTCTTATCAGTATAGCTTGCCAAAATAGCTCAGTTGTGAGAGCAATAGACTGAAGACCTTAAAATCCCTAGTACGATTGTGGGTTTCCACATGTTTGGGTGTTTGCATTTTGTTACTGAGTAGCAATTCAGCAAAAAGAAATTTAGCAGCAGAAACGTTTATTTTCAGGTTTCGCCCTCTAGGACACTTGATGTTCTTTCAGTTTGCCTTATCTTAAACACCAAAAAAGACTTTCTAAATGTCAGACGTAGCTGCAATAGCTCATTTGGGAGAGCATTAGACTGAAGTTCTATAAGTCACTGGTTCGATCCCGGGTTTCGGCATGTTTAGTAGCTGTATTTTTGTTACAGAATAGCAATTTACCAGCAGAATCTTTCATTATCAGGTGTTGTTCATCAAGAACACTTAATGCTCTTTTTTTTTCCAGCCTAAAACCCCAAATACGGCTTAATATCTTTCACAATTAGCCGTAATAGCTCAGTTGGGAGAGCGTTAGACTGAAGATCTAAAGGTCCCTGGTTCGATCCCGGGTTTCGGCATATTTTAGTTGCTGTTTTTTTGTTACAGAATAGCAATTTAGCAGCAGAAACTGCCGTGTTCAGGTTCTGGTCTTCAAGATCATTTCATGTTATTACAGTTTGCATTATTATTAGCCCCAATAAAAGAATTTCTTATTAGTAGAGCTTGGCGAAATAGCTCAGTTGTGACAACATTAGACTGAAGATCTAAGGGTGTCTTGTTCAATCCTGGGGTTTAGCATGGTTGGGTGTTTGCTTTTGCTACTGAATAGCAATTTAGCAGCAAAAACTGTTGTGTTCAGGTTTTGATCTTGAAAAGCATTTTATGTTATTTCAGTTTGCAAAATCTTTAGCTCCTAAAAAAAGACATTCTTATCAGTATAGCTTGCCAAAATAGCTCAGTTGTGTTTTGTTATAAGCCCCAATAAAATAATTTCTTATTAGTAGAGCTTGGCGAAATAGCTCAGTTGTGACAACATTAGACTGAAGATCTAAGGGTGTCTTGTTCAATCCTGGGGTTTAGCATGGTTGGGTGTTTGCTTTTGCTACTGAATAGCAATTTAGCAGCAAAAACTGTTGTGTTCAAGTTTTGATCTTGAAAAGCATTTTATGTTATTTCAGTTTGCAAAATCTTTAGCTCCTAAAAAAAGACATTCTTATCAGTATAGCTTGCCAAAATAGCTCAGTTGTGAGAGCAATAGACTGAAGACCTTAAAATCCCTAGTACGATCGTGGGTTTCCACATGTTTGGGTGTTTGCAGTTTGTTACTGAGTAGCAATTCAGCAAAAAGAAATTTAGCAGCAGAAACTTTCATTTTCAGGTTTCGCCCTCTAGGACACTTGATGTTCTTTCAGTTTGCCTTATCTTAAACACCAAAAAAGACTTTCTAAACGTCAGACTTACACGCAATAGCTCTTTTGTGAGAACATTAAACTGAAGATCTAAAGGTCCTGGGTTCGATCCCAGGATTCGGCATGTTGTGAGAGCAATAGACTGAAGACCTTAAAATCCCTAGTACGATCATGGGTTTCCACATGTTTGGGTGTTTGCAGTTTGTTACTGAGTAGCAATTCAGCAAAAAGAAATTTAGCAGCAGAAACGTTTAGTTTCAGGTTTCGCCCTCTAGGACACTTGATGTTCTTTCAGTTTGCCTTATCTTAAACACCAAAAAAAACTTTCCCAATGTCAGACGTAGCTGCAATAGCTCATTTGGGAGAGCATTAGACTGAAGATCTATAAGTCCCTGGTTCGATCCCGGGTTTTGGCATATTTAGTAGCTGTATTTTTGTTACAGAATAGCAATTTACCAGCAGAATCTTTCATTATAAGGTATTGCTCTTCAAGAACACTTGATGCTCTTTTTGACCCAACCTAAAACCCCAAATACGACTTCACATCTGTCACAATTAGCCGAAATAGCTCAGTTGGGAGAGCGTTAGACTGAAGATCTAAAGGTCCCTGGTTCGATCCCGGGTTTCGGCATATTTAGTTGCTGGTTTTTTTTGTTACAGAATAGCAATTTAGCAGCAGAAACTGCCGTGTTCAGGTTCTGGTCTTCAAGAACATTTCATGTTATTACAGTTTGCATTATTATTAGCCCCAATAAAATAATTTCTTATTAGTAGAGCTTGGCAAAACAGCTCAGTTGTGACAACATTAGACTGAAGATCTAAGGGTGTCTTGTTCAATCCTGGGGTTTAGCATGGTTGGGTGTTTGCTTTTGCTACTGAATAGCAATTTAGCAGCAAAAACTGTTGTGTTCAGGTTTTGATCTTGAAAAGCATTTTATGTTATTTCAGTTTGCAAAATCTTTAGCTCCTAAAAAAAGACATTCTTATCAGTATAGCTTGCCAAAATAGCTCAGTTGTGAGAGCAATAGACTGAAGACCTTAAAATCCCTAGTACGATCGTGGGTTTCCACATGTTTGGGTGTTTGCAGTTTGTTACTGAGTAGCAATTCAGCAAAAAGAAATTTAGCAGCAGGAACTTTCATTTTCAGGTTTCGCCCTCTAGGACACTTGATGTTCTTTCAGTTTGCCTTATCTTAAACACCAAAAAAGACTTTCTAAACGTCAGACTTACACGCAATAGCTTTTTTGTGAGAGCATTAAACTGAAGATCTAAAGGTCCTGGGTTCGATCCCAGGATTCGGCATGTTGTGAGAGCAATAGACTGAAGACCTTAAAATCCCTAGTACGATCGTGGGTTTCCACATGTTTGGGTGTTTGCAGTTTGTTACTGAGTAGCAATTCAGCAAAAAGAAATTTAGCAGCTGGAACTTTCATTTTCAGGTTTCGCCCTCTAGGACACTTTATGTTCTTTCAGTTTGCCTTATCTTAAACACCAAAAAAGACTTTCCAAATGTCAGACGTAGCTGCAATAGCTCATTTGGGAGAGCATTAGACTGAAGATCTATAAGTCCCTGGTTCGATCCCGGGTTTCGGCATGTTTAGTAGCTGTATTTTTGTTACAGAATAGCAATTTACCAGAAGAATCTTTCATTATAAGGTGTTGCTCTTCAAGAACACTTGATGCTCTTTTTTTCCCAACCTAAAACCCCAAATACGACTTCACATCTGTCACAATTAGCTGAAATAGCTCAGTTGGGAGAGCGTTAGACTGAAGATCTAAAGGTTCCTGGTTCGATCCCGGGTTTCGGCATATTTAGTTGCTGTTTTTTTTGTTACAGAATAGCAATTTAGCAGCAGAAACTGCCGTGTTCAGGTTCTGGTCTTCAAGAACATTTCATGTTATTACAGTTTGCATTATTATTAGCCCCAATAAAAGAATTTCTTATTAGTAGAGCTTGGCGAAATAGCTCAGTTGTGACAACATTAGACTGAAGATCTAAGGGTGTCTTGTTCAATCCTGGGGTTTAGCATGGTTGGGTGTTTGCTTTTGCTACTGAATAGCAATTTAGCAGCAAAAACTGTTGTGTTCAGGTTTTGATCTTGAAAAGCATTTTATGTTATTTCAGTTTGCAAAATCTTTAGCTCCTAAAAAAAGACATTCTTATCAGTATAGCTTGCCAAAATAGCTCAGTTGTGAGAGCAATAGACTGAAGACCTTAAAATCCCTAGTACGATCGTGGGTTTCCACATGTTTGGGTGTTTGCAGTTTGTTACTGAGTAGCAATTCAGCAAAAAGAAATTTAGCAGCAGAAACTTTCATTTTCAGGTTTCGCCCTCTAGGACACTTGATGTTCTTTCAGTTTGCCTTATCTTAAACACCAAAAAAGACTTTCTAAACGTCAGACTTACACGCAATAGCTCTTTTGTGAGAGCATTAAACTGAAGATCTAAAGGTCCTGGGTTCGATCCCAGGATTCGGCATGTTTAGTTGCTGTATTTTTGTTACAGAATAGCAATTTACCAGCAGAATCTTTCATTATCAGGTGTTGTTCATCAAGAACACTTAATGCTCTTTTTTTCCCCAGCCTAAAACCCCAAATACGGCTTGATATCTTTCACAATTAGCCGAAATAGCTCAGTTGGGAGAGCGTTAGACTGAAGATCTAAAGGTCCCTGGTTCGATCCCGGGTTTCTGCATATTTAGTTGCTGTTTTTTTGTTACAGAATAGCAATTTAGCAGCAGAAACTGCCGTGTTCAGGTTCTGGTCTTCAAGATCATTTCATGTTATTACAGTTTGCATTATTTATTAGCCCCAATAAAATAATTTCTTATTAGTAGAGCTTGGCGAAATAGCTCAGTTGTGACAACATTAGACTGAAGATCTAAGGGTGTCTTGTTCAATCCTGGGGTTTAGCATGGTTGGGTGTTTGCTTTTGCTACTGAATAGCAATTTAGCAGCAAAAACTGTTGTTTTCAGTTTTTGATCTTGAAAAACATTTTATGTTATTTCAGTTTGCAAAATCTTTAGCTCCAAAAAAAGACATTCTTATCAGTATAGCTTGCCAAAATAGCTCAGTTGTGAGAGCAATAGACTGAAGACCTTAAAATCCCTAGTACGATCGTGGGTTTCCACATGTTTGGGTGTTTGCATTTTGTTACTGAGTAGCAATTCAGCAAAAAGAAATTTAGCAGCAGAAACGTTTATTTGCAGGTTTCGCCCTCTAGGACACTTGATGTTCTTTCAGTTTGCCTTATCTTAAACACCAAAAAAGACTTTCCAGATGTCAGACGTAGCTGCAATAGCTCATTTGGGAGAGCATTAGACTGAAGATCTATAAATCCCTGGTTCGATCCCGGGTTTCGGCATGTTTAGTAGCTGTATTTTTGTTACAGAATAGCAATTTACCAGCAGAATCTTTCATTATAAGGTGTTGCTCTTCAAGAACAGTTGATGCTCTTTTTTCCCCAACCTAAAACCCCAAATACGACTTCACATCTGTCACAATTAGCCGAAATAGCTCAGTTGGGAGAGCGTTAGACTGAAGATCTAAAGGTCCCTGGTTCGATCCCGGGTTTCGGCATATTTAGTTGCTGTTTTTTTTGTTACAGAATAGCAATTTAGCAGCAGAAACTGCCGTGTTCAGGTTCTGGTCTTCAAGAACATTTCATGTTATTACAGTTTGCATTATTATTAGCCCCAATAAAAGAATTTCTTATTAGTAGAGCTTGGCGAAATAGCTCAGTTGTGACAACATTATACTGAAGATCTAAGGGTGTCTTGTTCAATCCTGGGGTTTAGCATGGTTGGGTGTTTGCTTTTGCTACTGAATAGCAATTTAGCAGCAAAAACTGTTGTGTTCAGGTTTTGATCTTGAAAAGCATTTTATGTTATTTCAGTTTGCAAAATCTTTAGCTCCTAAAAAAAGACATTCTTATCAGTATAGCTTGCCAAAATAGCTCAGTTGTGAGAGCAATAGACTGAAGACCTTAAAATCCCTAGTACGATCGTGGGTTTCCACATGTTTGGGTGTTTGCAGTTTGTTACTGAGTAGCAATTCAGCAAAAAGAAATTTAGCAGCAGAAACTTTCATTTTCAGGTTTCGCCCTCTAGGACACTTGATGTTCTTTCAGTTTGCCTTATCTTAAACACCAAAAAAGACTTTCTAAACGTCAGACTTACACGCAATAGCTCTTTTGTGAGAGCATTAAACTGAAGATCTAAAGGTCCTGGGTTCGATCCCAGAATTCGTCATGTTTAGTTGCTGTATTTTTGTTACAGAATAGCAATTTACCAGCAGAATCTTTCATTATCAGGTGTTGTTCATCAAGAACACTTAATGCTCTTTTTTTTCCCAGCCTAAAACCCCAAATACGGCTTGACATCTTTCATAATTAGCCGAAATAGCTCAGTTGGGAGAGCGTTAGACTGAAGATCTAAAGGTCCCTGGTTCAATCCCGGGTTTCAGCATATTTAGTTGCTGTTTTTTTGTTACAGAATAGCAATTTAGCAGCAGAAACTGCCGTGTTCAGGTTCTGGTCTTCAAGATCATTTCATGTTATTACAGTTTGCATTATTATTAGCCCCAATAAAAGAATTTCTTATTAGTAGAGCATGGCGAAATAGCTCAGTTGTGAGAACATTAGACTGAAGATCTAAGGGTGTCTTGTTCAATCCTGGGGTTTAGCATGGTTGGGTGTTTGCTTTTGCTACTGAATAGCAATTTAGCAGCAAAAACTGTTGTGTTCAGGTTTTGATCTTGAAAAGCATTTTATGTTATTTCAGTTTGCAAAATCTTTAGCTCCTAAAAAAAGACATTCTTATCAGTATAGCTTGCCAAAATAGCTCAGTTGTGAGAGCAATAGACTGAAGACCTTAAAATCCCTAGTACAATCGTGGGTTTCCACATGTTTAGGTGTTTGCAGTTTGTTACTGAGTAGCAATTCAGCAAAAAGAAATTTAGCAGCAGAAACTTTCATTTTCAGGTTTCGCCCTCTAGGACACTTGATGTTCTTTCAGTTTGCCTTATCTTAAACACCAAAAAAGACTTTCTAAACGTCAGATTTACACGCAATATCTCTTTTGTGAGAGCATTAAACTGAAGATCTAAAGGTCCTGGGTTCGATCCCAGGATTCGGCATGTTTAGTTGCTGTATTTTTGTTACAGAATAGCAATTTACCAGCAGAATCTTTCATTATCAGGTGTTGTTCATCAAGAACACTTAATGCTCTTTTTTTTCCCCAGCCTAAAACCCCAAATACGGCTTAACATCTTTCACAATTAGCCGAAATAGCTCAGTTGGGAGAGCGTTAGACTGAAGATCTAAAGGTCCCTGGTTCGATCCCTGGTTTCAGCATATTTAGTTGTTGTTTTTTTGTTACAGAATAGCAATTTAGCAGCAGAAACTGCCGTGTTCAGGTTCTGGTCTTCAAGATCATTTCATGTTATTACAGTTTGCATTATTATTAGCCCCAATAAAAGAATTTCTTATTAGTAGAGCTTGGCGAAATAGCTCAGTTGTGAGAACATTAGACTGAAGATCTAAGGGTGTCTTGTTCAATCCTGGGGTTTAGCATGGTTGGGTGTTTGCTTTTGCTACTGAATAGCAATTTAGCAGCAAAAACTGTTGTTTTCAGTTTTTGATCTTGAAAAACATTTTATGTTATTTCAGTTTGCAAAATCTTTAGCTCCAAAAAAAGACATTCTTATCAGTATAGCTTGCCAAAATAGCTCAGTTGTGAGAGCAATAGACTGAAGACCTTAAAATCCCTAGTACGATCGTGGGTTTCCACATGTTTGGGTGTTTGCAGTTTGTTACTGAGTAGCAATTCAGCAAAAAGAAATTTAGCAGCAGGAACTTTCATTTTCAGGTTTCGCCCTCTAGGACACTTGATGTTCTTTCAGTTTGCCTTATCTTAAACACCAAAAAAGACTTTCTAAACGTCAGATTTACACGCAATATCTCTTTTGTGAGAGCATTAAACTGAAGATCTAAAGGTCCTGGGTTCGATCCCAGGATTCGGCATGTTTAGTTGCTGTATTTTTGTTACAGAATAGCAATTTACCAGCAGAATCTTTCATTATCAGGTGTTGTTCATCAAGAACACTTAATGCTCTTTTTTTCCCCTGCCTAAAACCCCAAATACGGCTTGACATCTTTCACAATTAGCCGAAATAGCTCAGTTGGGAGAGCGTTAGACTGAAGATCTAAAGGTCCCTGGTTCAAGCCCGGGTTTCGGCATATTTAGTTGCTGTTTTTTTGTTACAGAATAGCAATTTAGCAGCAGAAACTGCCATGTTCAGGTTCTGGTCTTCAGGATCATTTCATGTTATTACAGTTTGCATTATTATTAGCCCCAATAAAATAATTTCTTATTAGTAGAGCTTGGCGAAATAGCTCAGTTGTGACAACATTAGACTGAAGATCTAAGGGTGTCTTGTTCAATCCTGGGGTTTAGCATGGTTGGGTGTTTGCTTTTGCTACTGAATAGCAATTTAGCAGCAAAAACTGTTGTGTTCAGGTTTTGATCTTGAAAAGCATTTTATGTTATTTCAGTTTGCAAAATCTTTAGCTCCTAAAAAAAGACATTCTTATCAGTATAGCTTGCCAAAATAGCTCAGTTGTGTTTTGTTATTAGCCCCAATAAAATAATTTCTTATTAGTAGAGCTTGGCGAAATAGCTCAGTTGTGACAACATTAGACTGAAGATCTAAGGGTGTCTTGTTCAATCCTGGGGTTTAGCATGGTTGGGTGTTTGCTTTTGCTACTGAATAGCAATTTAGCAGCAAAAACTGTTGTGTTCAAGTTTTGATCTTGAAAAGCATTTTATGTTATTTCAGTTTGCAAAATCTTTAGCTCCTAAAAAAAGACATTCTTATCAGTATAGCTTGCCAAAATAGCTCAGTTGTGAGAGCAATAGACTGAAGACCTTAAAATCCCTAGTACGATCGTGGGTTTCCACATGTTTGGGTGTTTGCAGTTTGTTACTGAGTAGCAATTCAGCAAAAAGAAATTTAGCAGCAGAAACTTTCATTTTCAGGTTTCGCCCTCTAGGACACTTGATGTTCTTTCAGTTTGCCTTATCTTAAACACCAAAAAAGACTTTCTAAACGTCAGACTTACACGCAATAGCTCTTTTGTGAGAACATTAAACTGAAGATCTAAAGGTCCTGGGTTCGATCCCAGGATTCGGCATGTTGTGAGAGCAATAGACTGAAGACCTTAAAATCCCTAGTACGATCGTGGGTTTCCACATGTTTGGGTGTTTGCAGTTTGTTACTGAGTAGCAATTCAGCAAAAAGAAATTTAGCAGCAGGAACTTTCATTTTCAGGTTTCGCCCTCTAGGACACTTGATGTTCTTTCAGTTTGCCTTATCTTAAACACCAAAAAAGACTTTCTAAACGTCAGACTTACACGCAATATCTCTTTTGTGAGAGCATTAAACTGAAGAACTAAAGGTCCTGGGTTCGATCCCAGGATTCGGCATGTTTAGTTGCAGTATTTTTGTTACAGAATAGCAATTTACCAGCAGAATCTTTCATTATCAGGTGTTGTTCATCAAGAACACTTAATGCTCTTTTTTTTCCCTGCCTAAAACCCCAAATACGGCTTGACATCTTTCACAATTAGCCGAAATAGCTCAGTTGGGAGAGCGTTAGACTGAAGATCTAAAGGTCCCTGGTTCGATCCTGGGTTTTGGCATATTTAGTTGCTGTTTTTTTGTTACAGAATAGCAATTTAGCAGCAGAAACTGCCGTGTTCAGGTTCTGGTCTTCAAGATCATTTCATGTTATTACAGTTTGCATTATTATTAGCCCCAATAAAATAATTTCTTATTAGTAGAGCTTGGCGAAATAGCTCAGTTGTGACAACATTAGACTGAAGATCTAAGGGTGTCTTGTTCAATCCTGGGGTTTAGCATGGTTGGGTGTTTGCTTTTGCTACTGAATAGCAATTTAGCAGCAAAAACTGTTGTGTTCAGGTTTTGATCTTGAAAAGCATTTTATGTTATTTCAGTTTGCAAAATCTTTAGCTCCTAAAAAAAGACATTCTTATCAGTATAGCTTGCCAAAATAGCTCAGTTGTGAGAGCAATAGACTGAAGACCTTAAAATCCCTAGTACGATCGTGGGTTTCCACATGTTTGGGTGTTTGCAGTTTGTTACTGAGTAGCAATTCAGCAAAAAGAAATTTAGCAGCAGGAACCTTCATTTTCAGGTTTCGCCCTCTAGGACACTTGATGTTCTTTCAGTTTGCCTTATCTTAAACACCAAAAAAGACTTTCCAAATGTCAGATGTAGCTGCAATAGCTCATTTGGGAGAGCATTAGACTGAAGATCTATAAGTCCCTGGTTCGATCCCGGGTTTCGGCATGTTTAGTAGCTGTATTTTTGTTACAGAATAGCAATTTACCAGAAGAATCTTTCATTATAAGGTGTTGCTCTTCAAGAACACTTGATGCTCTTTTTTTCCCAACCTAAAACCCCAAATACGACTTCACATCTGTCACAATTAGCCGAAATAGCTCAGTTGGGAGAGCGTTAGACTGAAGATCTAAAGGTCCCTGGTTCGATCCCGGGTTTCGGCATATTTAGTTGCTGTTTTTTTTGTTACAGAATAGCAATTTAGCAGCAGAAACTGCCGTGTTCAGGTTCTGGTCTTCAAGAACATTTCATGTTATTACAGTTTGCATTATTATTAGCCCCAATAAAATAATTTCTTATTAGTAGAGCTTGGCGAAATAGCTCAGTTGTGACAACATTAGACTGAAGATCTAAGGGTGTCTTGTTCAATCCTGGGGTTTAGCATGGTTGGGTGTTTGCTTTTGCTACTGAATAGCAATTTAGCAGCAAAAACTGTTGTGTTCAGGTTTTGATCTTGAAAAGCATTTTATGTTATTTCAGTTTGCAAAATCTTTAGCTCCTAAAAAAAGACATTCTTATCAGTATAGCTTGCCAAAATAGCTCAGTTGTGAGAGCAATAGACTGAAGACCTTAAAATCCCTAGTGCGATCGTGGGTTTCCACATGTTTGGGTGTTTGCAGTTTGTTACTGAGTAGCAATTCAGCAAAAAGAAATTTAGCAGCAGAAACTTTCATTTTCAGGTTTCGCCCTCTAGGACACTTGATGTTCTTTCAGTTTGCCTTATCTTAAACACCAAAAAAGACTTTCTAAACATCAGACTTACACGCAATAGCTCTTTTGTGAGAGCATTAAACTGAAGATCTAAAGGTCCTGGGTTCGATCCCAGGATTTGGCATGTTTAGTTGCTGTATTTTTGTTACAGAATAGCAATTTACCAGCAGAATCTTTCATTATCAGGTGTTGTTCATCAAGAACACTTAATGCTCTTTTTTTTCCCAGCCTAAAACCCCAAATACGGCTTGACATCTTTCACAATTAGCCGAAATAGCTCAGTTGGGAGAGCGTTAGACTGAAGATCTAAAGGTCCCTGGTTCGATCCCGGGTTTCTGCATATTTAGTTGCTGTTTTTTTGTTACAGAATAGCAATTGAGCAGCAGAAACTGCCGTGTTCAGGTTCTGGTCTTCAAGATCATTTCATGTTATTACAGTTTGCATTATTATTAGCCCCAATAAAAGAATTTCTTATTAGTAGAGCTTGGCGAAATAGCTCAGTTGTGACAACATTAGACTGAAGATCTAAGGGTGTCTTGTTCAATCCTGGGGTTTAGCATGGTTGGGTGTTTGCTTTTGCTACTGAATAGCAATTTAGCAGCAAAAACTGTTGTTTTCAGTTTTTGATCTTGAAAAACATTTTATGTTATTTCAGTTTGCAAAATCTTTAGCTCCAAAAAAAGACATTCTTATCAGTATAGCTTGCCAAAATAGCTCAGTTGTGAGAGCAATAGACTGAAGACCTTAAAATCCCTAGTACGATTGTGGGTTTCCACATGTTTGGGTGTTTGCATTTTGTTACTGAGTAGCAATTCAGCAAAAAGAAATTTAGCAGCAGAAACGTTTATTTTCAGGTTTCGCCCTCTAGGACACTTGATGTTCTTTCAGTTTGCCTTATCTTAAACACCAAAAAAGACTTTCTAAATGTCAGACGTAGCTGCAATAGCTCATTTGGGAGAGCATTAGACTGAAGTTCTATAAGTCACTGGTTCGATCCCGGGTTTCGGCATGTTTAGTAGCTGTATTTTTGTTACAGAATAGCAATTTACCAGCAGAATCTTTCATTATCAGGTGTTGTTCATCAAGAACACTTAATGCTCTTTTTTTTTCCAGCCTAAAACCCCAAATACGGCTTAATATCTTTCACAATTAGCCGTAATAGCTCAGTTGGGAGAGCGTTAGACTGAAGATCTAAAGGTCCCTGGTTCGATCCCGGGTTTCGGCATATTTTAGTTGCTGTTTTTTTGTTACAGAATAGCAATTTAGCAGCAGAAACTGCCGTGTTCAGGTTCTGGTCTTCAAGATCATTTCATGTTATTACAGTTTGCATTATTATTAGCCCCAATAAAAGAATTTCTTATTAGTAGAGCTTGGCGAAATAGCTCAGTTGTGACAACATTAGACTGAAGATCTAAGGGTGTCTTGTTCAATCCTGGGGTTTAGCATGGTTGGGTGTTTGCTTTTGCTACTGAATAGCAATTTAGCAGCAAAAACTGTTGTGTTCAGGTTTTGATCTTGAAAAGCATTTTATGTTATTTCAGTTTGCAAAATCTTTAGCTCCTAAAAAAAGACATTCTTATCAGTATAGCTTGCCAAAATAGCTCAGTTGTGTTTTGTTATAAGCCCCAATAAAATAATTTCTTATTAGTAGAGCTTGGCGAAATAGCTCAGTTGTGACAACATTAGACTGAAGATCTAAGGGTGTCTTGTTCAATCCTGGGGTTTAGCATGGTTGGGTGTTTGCTTTTGCTACTGAATAGCAATTTAGCAGCAAAAACTGTTGTGTTCAAGTTTTGATCTTGAAAAGCATTTTATGTTATTTCAGTTTGCAAAATCTTTAGCTCCTAAAAAAAGACATTCTTATCAGTATAGCTTGCCAAAATAGCTCAGTTGTGAGAGCAATAGACTGAAGACCTTAAAATCCCTAGTACGATCGTGGGTTTCCACATGTTTGGGTGTTTGCAGTTTGTTACTGAGTAGCAATTCAGCAAAAAGAAATTTAGCAGCAGAAACTTTCATTTTCAGGTTTCGCCCTCTAGGACACTTGATGTTCTTTCAGTTTGCCTTATCTTAAACACCAAAAAAGACTTTCTAAACGTCAGACTTACACGCAATAGCTCTTTTGTGAGAACATTAAACTGAAGATCTAAAGGTCCTGGGTTCGATCCCAGGATTCGGCATGTTGTGAGAGCAATAGACTGAAGACCTTAAAATCCCTAGTACGATCGTGGGTTTCCACATGTTTGGGTGTTTGCAGTTTGTTACTGAGTAGCAATTCAGCAAAAAGAAATTTAGCAGCAGAAACGTTTAGTTTCAGGTTTCGCCCTCTAGGACACTTGATGTTCTTTCAGTTTGCCTTATCTTAAACACCAAAAAAAACTTTCCCAATGTCAGACGTAGCTGCAATAGCTCATTTGGGAGAGCATTAGACTGAAGATCTATAAGTCCCTGGTTCGATCCCGGGTTTTGGCATGTTTAGTAGCTGTATTTTTGTTACAGAATAGCAATTTACCAGCAGAATCTTTCATTATAAGGTATTGCTCTTCAAGAACACTTGATGCTCTTTTTGACCCAACCTAAAACCCCAAATACGACTTCACATCTGTCACAATTAGCCGAAATAGCTCAGTTGGGAGAGCGTTAGACTGAAGATCTAAAGGTCCCTGGTTCGATCCCGGGTTTCGGCATATTTAGTTGCTGGTTTTTTTTGTTACAGAATAGCAATTTAGCAGCAGAAACTGCCGTGTTCAGGTTCTGGTCTTCAAGAACATTTCATGTTATTACAGTTTGCATTATTATTAGCCCCAATAAAAGAATTTCTTATTAGTAGAGCTTGGCAAAACAGCTCAGTTGTGACAACATTAGACTGAAGATCTAAGGGTGTCTTGTTCAATCCTGGGGTTTAGCATGGTTGGGTGTTTGCTTTTGCTACTGAATAGCAATTTAGCAGCAAAAACTGTTGTGTTCAGGTTTTGATCTTGAAAAGCATTTTATGTTATTTCAGTTTGCAAAATCTTTAGCTCCTAAAAAAAGACATTCTTATCAGTATAGCTTGCCAAAATAGCTCAGTTGTGAGAGCAATAGACTGAAGACCTTAAAATCCCTAGTACGATCGTGGGTTTCCACATGTTTGGGTGTTTGCAGTTTGTTACTGAGTAGCAATTCAGCAAAAAGAAATTTAGCAGCAGGAACTTTCATTTTCAGGTTTCGCCCTCTAGGACACTTGATGTTCTTTCAGTTTGCCTTATCTTAAACACCAAAAAAGACTTTCTAAACGTCAGACTTACACGCAATAGCTTTTTTGTGAGAGCATTAAACTGAAGATCTAAAGGTCCTGGGTTCGATCCCAGGATTCGGCATGTTGTGAGAGCAATAGACTGAAGACCTTAAAATCCCTAGTACGATCGTGGGTTTCCACATGTTTGGGTGTTTGCAGTTTGTTACTGAGTAGCAATTCAGCAAAAAGAAATTTAGCAGCTGGAACTTTCATTTTCAGGTTTCGCCCTCTAGGACACTTTATGTTCTTTCAGTTTGCCTTATCTTAAACACCAAAAAAGACTTTCCAAATGTCAGACGTAGCTGCAATAGCTCATTTGGGAGAGCATTAGACTGAAGATCTATAAGTCCCTGGTTCGATCCCGGGTTTCGGCATGTTTAGTAGCTGTATTTTTGTTACAGAATAGCAATTTACCAGAAGAATCTTTCATTATAAGGTGTTGCTCTTCAAGAACACTTGATGCTCTTTTTTTCCCAACCTAAAACCCCAAATACGACTTCACATCTGTCACAATTAGCTGAAATAGCTCAGTTGGGAGAGCGTTAGACTGAAGATCTAAAGGTCCCTGGTTCGATCCCGGGTTTCGGCATATTTAGTTGCTGTTTTTTTTGTTACAGAATAGCAATTTAGCAGCAGAAACTGCCGTGTTCAGGTTCTGGTCTTCAAGAACATTTCATGTTATTACAGTTTGCATTATTATTAGCCCCAATAAAAGAATTTCTTATTAGTAGAGCTTGGCGAAATAGCTCAGTTGTGACAACATTAGACTGAAGATCTAAGGGTGTCTTGTTCAATCCTGGGGTTTAGCATGGTTGGGTGTTTGCTTTTGCTACTGAATAGCAATTTAGCAGCAAAAACTGTTGTGTTCAGGTTTTGATCTTGAAAAGCATTTTATGTTATTTCAGTTTGCAAAATCTTTAGCTCCTAAAAAAAGACATTCTTATCAGTATAGCTTGCCAAAATAGCTCAGTTGTGAGAGCAATAGACTGAAGACCTTAAAATCCCTAGTACGATCGTGGGTTTCCACATGTTTGGGTGTTTGCAGTTTGTTACTGAGTAGCAATTCAGCAAAAAGAAATTTAGCAGCAGAAACTTTCATTTTCAGGTTTCGCCCTCTAGGACACTTGATGTTCTTTCAGTTTGCCTTATCTTAAACACCAAAAAAGACTTTCTAAACGTCAGACTTACACGCAATAGCTCTTTTGTGAGAGCATTAAACTGAAGATCTAAAGGTCCTGGGTTCGATCCCAGGATTCGGCATGTTTAGTTGCTGTATTTTTGTTACAGAATAGCAATTTACCAGCAGAATCTTTCATTATCAGGTGTTGTTCATCAAGAACACTTAATGCTCTTTTTTTCCCCAGCCTAAAACCCCAAATACGGCTTGATATCTTTCACAATTAGCCGAAATAGCTCAGTTGGGAGAGCGTTAGACTGAAGATCTAAAGGTCCCTGGTTCGATCCCGGGTTTCTGCATATTTAGTTGCTGTTTTTTTGTTACAGAATAGCAATTTAGCAGCAGAAACTGCCGTGTTCAGGTTCTGGTCTTCAAGATCATTTCATGTTATTACAGTTTGCATTATTTATTAGCCCCAATAAAATAATTTCTTATTAGTAGAGCTTGGCGAAATAGCTCAGTTGTGACAACATTAGACTGAAGATCTAAGGGTGTCTTGTTCAATCCTGGGGTTTAGCATGGTTGGGTGTTTGCTTTTGCTACTGAATAGCAATTTAGCAGCAAAAACTGTTGTTTTCAGTTTTTGATCTTGAAAAACATTTTATGTTATTTCAGTTTGCAAAATCTTTAGCTCCAAAAAAAGACATTCTTATCAGTATAGCTTGCCAAAATAGCTCAGTTGTGAGAGCAATAGACTGAAGACCTTAAAATCCCTAGTACGATCGTGGGTTTCCACATGTTTGGGTGTTTGCATTTTGTTACTGAGTAGCAATTCAGCAAAAAGAAATTTAGCAGCAGAAACGTTTATTTGCAGGTTTCGCCCTCTAGGACACTTGATGTTCTTTCAGTTTGCCTTATCTTAAACACCAAAAAAGACTTTCCAGATGTCAGACGTAGCTGCAATAGCTCATTTGGGAGAGCATTAGTCTGAAGATCTATAAATCCCTGGTTCGATCCCGGGTTTCGGCATGTTTAGTAGCTGTATTTTTGTTACAGAATAGCAATTTACCAGCAGAATCTTTCATTATAAGGTGTTGCTCTTCAAGAACAGTTGATGCTCTTTTTTCCCCAACCTAAAACCCCAAATACGACTTCACATCTGTCACAATTAGCCGAAATAGCTCAGTTGGGAGAGCGTTAGACTGAAGATCTAAAGGTCCCTGGTTCGATCCCGGGTTTCGGCATATTTAGTTGCTGTTTTTTTTGTTACAGAATAGCAATTTAGCAGCAGAAACTGCCGTGTTCAGGTTCTGGTCTTCAAGAACATTTCATGTTATTACAGTTTGCATTATTATTAGCCCCAATAAAAGAATTTCTTATTAGTAGAGCTTGGCGAAATAGCTCAGTTGTGACAACATTATACTGAAGATCTAAGGGTGTCTTGTTCAATCCTGGGGTTTAGCATGGTTGGGTGTTTGCTTTTGCTACTGAATAGCAATTTAGCAGCAAAAACTGTTGTGTTCAGGTTTTGATCTTGAAAAGCATTTTATGTTATTTCAGTTTGCAAAATCTTTAGCTCCTAAAAAAAGACATTCTTATCAGTATAGCTTGCCAAAATAGCTCAGTTGTGAGAGCAATAGACTGAAGACCTTAAAATCCCTAGTACGATCGTGGGTTTCCACATGTTTGGGTGTTTGCAGTTTGTTACTGAGTAGCAATTCAGCAAAAAGAAATTTAGCAGCAGAAACTTTCATTTTCAGGTTTCGCCCTCTAGGACACTTGATGTTCTTTCAGTTTGCCTTATCTTAAACACCAAAAAAGACTTTCTAAACGTCAGACTTACACGCAATAGCTCTTTTGTGAGAGCATTAAACTGAAGATCTAAAGGTCCTGGGTTCGATCCCAGAATTCGTCATGTTTAGTTGCTGTATTTTTGTTACAGAATAGCAATTTACCAGCAGAATCTTTCATTATCAGGTGTTGTTCATCAAGAACACTTAATGCTCTTTTTTTTCCCAGCCTAAAACCCCAAATACGGCTTGACATCTTTCATAATTAGCCGAAATAGCTCAGTTGGGAGAGCGTTAGACTGAAGATCTAAAGGTCCCTGGTTCAATCCCGGGTTTCAGCATATTTAGTTGCTGTTTTTTTGTTACAGAATAGCAATTTAGCAGCAGAAACTGCCGTGTTCAGGTTCTGGTCTTCAAGATCATTTCATGTTATTACAGTTTGCATTATTATTAGCCCCAATAAAAGAATTTCTTATTAGTAGAGCTTGGCGAAATAGCTCAGTTGTGAGAACATTAGACTGAAGATCTAAGGGTGTCTTGTTCAATCCTGGGGTTTAGCATGGTTGGGTGTTTGCTTTTGCTACTGAATAGCAATTTAGCAGCAAAAACTGTTGTTTTCAGTTTTTGATCTTGAAAAACATTTTATGTTATTTCAGTTTGCAAAATCTTTAGCTCCAAAAAAAGACATTCTTATCAGTATAGCTTGCCAAAATAGCTCAGTTGTGAGAGCAATAGACTGAAGACCTTAAAATCCCTAGTACGATCGTGGGTTTCCACATGTTTGGGTGTTTGCATTTTGTTACTGAGTAGCAATTCAGCAAAAAGAAATTTAGCAGCAGAAACGTTTATTTTCAGGTTTCGCCCTCTAGGACACTTGATGTTCTTTCAGTTTGCCTTATCTTAAACACCAAAAAAGACTTTCCAAATGTCAGACGTAGCTGCAATAGCTCATTTGGGAGAGCATTAGACTGAAGATCTATAAGTCCCTGGTTCAATCCCGGGTTTCGGCATGTTTAGTAGCTGTATTTTTGTTACAGAATAGCAATTTACCAGCAGAATCTTTCATTATAAGGTGTTGCTCTTCAAGAACACTTGATGCTCTTTTTTTCCCAACCTAAAACCCCAAATACGACTTCACATCTGTCACAATTAGCCAAAATATCTCAGTTGGGAGAGCGTTAGACTGAAGATCTAAAGGTCCCGGGTTTCGGCATATTTAGTTGCTGTTTTTTTTGTTACAGAATAGCAATTTAGCAGCAGAAACTGCCGTGTTCAGGTTCTGGTCTTCAAGAACATTTCATGTTATTACAGTTTGCATTATTATTAGCCCCAATAAAAGAATTTCTTATTAGTAGAGCTTGGCGAAATAGCTCAGTTGTGACAACATTAGACTGAAGATCTAAGGGTGTCTTGTTCAATCCTGGGGTTTAGCATGGTTGGGTGTTTGCTTTTGCTACTGAATAGCAATTTAGCAGCAAAAACTGTTGTGTTCAGGTTTTGATCTTGAAAAGCATTTTATGTTATTTCAGTTTGCAAAATCTTTAGCTCCTAAAAAAAGACATTCTTATCAGTATAGCTTGCCAAAATAGCTCAGTTGTGAGAGCAATAGACTGAAGACCTTAAAATCCCTAGTACGATCGTGGGTTTCCACATGTTTGGGTGTTTGCAGTTTGTTACTGAGTAGCAATTCAGCAAAAAGAAATTTAGCAGCAGAAACTTTCATTTTCAGGTTTCGCCCTCTAGGACACTTGATGTTCTTTCAGTTTGCCTTATCTTAAACACCAAAAAAGACTTTCTAAACGTCAGACTTACACGCAATAGCTCTTTTGTGAGAGCATTAAACTGAAGATCTAAAGGTCCTGGGTTCGATCCCAGGATTCGGCATGTTTAGTTGCTGTATTTTTGTTACAGAATAGCAATTTACCAGCAGAATCTTTCATTATCAGGTGTTGTTCATCAAGAACACTTAATGCTCTTTTTTTCCCCAGCCTAAAACCCCAAATACGGCTTGACATCTTTCACAATTAGCCGAAATAGCTCAATTGGGAGAGCGTTAGACTGAAGATCTAAAGGTCCCTGGTTCGATCCCGGGATTCGGCATATTTAGTTGCTGTTTTTTTGTTACAGAATAGCAATTTAGCAGCAGAAACTGCCGTGTTCAGGTTCTGGTCTTCAAGATCATTTCATGTTATTACAGTTTGCATTATTATTAGCCCCAATAAAAGAATTTCTTATTAGTAGAGCTTGGCGAAATAGCTCAGTTGTGACAACATTAGACTGAAGATCTAAGGGTGTCTTGTTCAATCCTGGGGTTTAGCATGGTTGGGTGTTTGCTTTTGCTACTGAATAGCAATTTAGCAGCAAAAACTGTTGTTTTCAGTTTTTGATCTTGAAAAACATTTTATGTTATTTCAGTTTGCAAAATCTTTAGCTCCAAAAAAAGACATTCTTATCAGTATAGCTTGCCAAAATAGCTCAGTTGTGAGAGCAATAGACTGAAGACCTTAAAATCCCTAGTACGATCGTGGGTTTCCACATGTTTGGGTGTTTGCATTTTGTTACTGAGTAGCAATTCAGCAAAAAGAAATTTAGCAGCAGAAACGTTTATTTTCAGGTTTCGCCCTCTAGGACACTTGATGTTCTTTCAGTTTGCCTTATCTTAAACACCAAAAAAGACTTTCCAAATGTCAGACGTAGCTGCAATAGCTCATTTGGGAGAGCATTAGACTGAAGATCTATAAGTCCCTGGTTCGATCCCGGGTTTCGGCATGTTTAGTAGCTGTATTTTTGTTACAGAATAGCAATTTACCAGCAGAATCTTTCATTATAAGGTGTTGCTCTTCAAGAACACTTGATGCTCTTTTTTTCCCAACCTAAAACCCCAAATACGACTTCACATTTGTCACAATTAGCCGAAATAGCTCAGTTGGGAGAGCGTTAGACTGAAGATCTAAAGGTCCCTGGTTCGATCCCGGGTTTAGGCATATTTAGTTGCTGTTTTTTTTGTTACAGAATAGCAATTTAGCAGCAGAAACTGCCGTGTTCAGGTTCTGGTCTTCAAGATCATTTCATGTTATTACAGTTTGCATTATTATTAGCCCCAATAAAATAATTTCTTATTAGTAGAGCTTGGCGAAATAGCTCAGTTGTGACAACATTAGACTGAAGATCTAATGGTGTCTTGTTCAATCCTGGGGTTTAGCATGGTTGGGTGTTTGCTTTTGCTTCTGAATAGCAATTTAGCAGCAAAAACTGTTGTGTTCAGGTTTTGATCTTGAAAAGCATTTTATGTTATTTCAGTTTGCAAAATCTTTAGCTCCTAAAAAAAGACATTCTTATCAGTATAGCTTGCCAAAATAGCTCAGTTGTGAGAGCAATAGACTGAAGACCTTAAAATCCCTAGTACGATCGTGGGTTTCCACATGTTTGGGTGTTTGCAGTTTGTTACTGAGTAGCAATTCAGCAAAAAGAAATTTAGCAGCAGAAACGTTTATTTTCAGGTTTCGCCCTCTAGGACACTTGATGTTCTTTCAGTTTGCCTTATCTTAAACACCAAAAAAGACTTTCCAAATGTCAGACGTAGCTGCAATAGCTCATTTGGGAGAGCATTAGACTGAAGATCTATAAGTCCCTGGTTCGATCCCGGGTTTCGGCATGTTTAGTAACTGTATTTTTGCTACAGAATAGCAATTTACCAGCAGAATCTTTCATTATAAGGTGTTGCTCTTCAAGAACACTTGATGCTCTTTTTTTCCCAACCTAAAACCCCAAATACGACTTCACATCTGTCACAATTAGCCGAAATAGCTCAGTTGGGAGAGCGTTAGATTGAAGATCTAAAGGTCCCTGGTTCGATCCCGGGTTTAGGCATATTTAGTTGCTGTTTTTTTTGTTACAGAATAGCAATTTAGCAGCAGAAACTGCCGTGTTCAGGTTCTGGTCTTCAAGATCATTTCATGTTATTACAGTTTGCATTATTATTAGCCCCAATAAAATAATTTCTTATTAGTAGAGCTTGGCGAAATAGCTCAGTTGTGACAACATTAGACTGAAGATCTAAGGGTGTCTTGTTCAATCCTGGGGTTTAGCATGGTTGGGTGTTTGCTTTTGCTACTGAATAGCAATTTAGCAGCAAAAACTGTTGTGTTCAGGTTTTGATCTTGAAAAACATTTTATGTTATTTCAGTTTGCAAAATCTTTAGCTCCTAAAAAAAGACATTCTTATCAGTATAGCTTGCCAAAATAGCTCAGTTGTGAGAGCAATAGACTGAAGACCTTAAAATCCCTAGTACGATCGTGGGTTTCCACATGTTTAGGTGTTTGCAGTTTGTTACTGAGTAGCAATTCAGCAAAAAGAAATTTAGCAGCAGAAACTTTCATTTTCAGGTTTCGCCCTCTAGGACACTTGATGTTCTTTCAGTTTGCCTTATCTTAAACACCAAAAAAGACTTTCTAAACGTCAGACTTACACGCAATAGCTCTTTTGTGAGAGCATTAAACTGAAGATCTAAAGGTCCTGGGTTCGATCCCAGGATTCGGCATGTTTAGTTGCTGTATTTTTGTTACAGAATAGCAATTTACCAGCAGAATCTTTCATTATCAGGTGTTGTTCATCAAGAACACTTAATGCTCTTTTTTTTCCCAGCCTAAAACCCCAAATACGGTTTGACATCTTTCACAATTAGCCGAAATAGCTCAGTTGGGAGAGCGTTAGACTGAAGATCTAAAGGTCCCTGGTTCGATCCTGGGTTTCGGCATGTTTAGTTGCTGTTTTTTTGTTACAGAATAGCAATTTAGCAGCAGAAACTGCCGTGTTCAGGTTCTGGTCTTCAAGATCATTTCATGTTATTACAGTTTGCATTATTATTAGCCCCAATAAAAGAATTTCTTATTAGTAGAGCTTGGCGAAATAGCTCAGTTGTGAGAACATTAGACTGAAGATCTAAGGGTGTCTTGTTCAATCCTGGGGTTTAGCATGGTTGGGTGTTTGCTTTTGCTACTGAATAGCAATTTAGCAGCAAAAACTGTTGTTTTCAGTTTTTGATCTTGAAAAACATTTTATGTTATTTCAGTTTGCAAAATCTTTAGCTCCAAAAAAAGACATTCTTATCAGTATAGCTTGCCAAAATAGCTCAGTTGTGAGAGCAATAGACTGAAGACCTTAAAATCCCTAGTACGATCGTGGGTTTCCACATGTTTGGGTGTTTGCATTTTGTTACTGAGTAGCAATTCAGCAAAAAGAAATTTAGCAGCAGAAACGTTTATTTTCAGGTTTCGTCCTCTAGGACACTTGATGTTCTTTCAGTTTGCCTTATCTTAAACACCAAAAAGACTTTCCAAATGTCAGACGTAGCTGCAATAGCTCATTTGGGAGAGCATTAGACTGAAGATCTATAAGTCCCTGGTTCGATCCCGGGTTTCGGCATGTTTAGTAGCTGTATTTTTGTTACAGAATAGCAATTTACCAGCAGAATCTTTCATTATAAGGTGTTGCTCTTCAAGAACACTTGATGCTCTTTTTTTCCCAACCTAAAACCCCAAATACGACATCACATCTGTCACAATTAGCCGAAATAGCTCAGTTGGGAGAGCGTTAGACTGAAGATTTAAAGGTCCCTGGTTCGATCCCGGGTTTCGGCATATTTAGTTGCTGTTTTTTTTTTGTTACAGAATAGCAATTTAGCAGCAGAAACTGCCGTGTTCAGGTTCTGGTCTTCAAGAACATTTCATGTTATTACAGTTTGCATTATTATTAGCCCCAATAAAAGAATTTCTTATTAGTAGAGCTTGGCGAAATAGTTCAGTTGTGACAACATTAGACTGAAGATCTAAAGGTGTCTTGTTCAATCCTGGGGTTTAGCATGGTTGGGTGTTTGCTTTTGGTACTGAATAGCAATTTAGCAGCAAAAACTGTTGTGTTCAGGTTTTGATCTTGAAAAGCATTTTATGTTATTTCAGTTTGCAAAATCTTTAGCTCCTAAAAAAAGACATTCTTATCAGTATAGCTTGCCAAAATAGCTCAGTTGTGAGAGCAATAGACTGAAGACCTTAAAATCCCTAGTACGATCGTGGGTTTCCACATGTTTGGGTGTTTGCAGTTTGTTACTGAGTAGCAATTCAGCAAAAAGAAATTTAGCAGCAGAAACTTTCATTTTCAGGTTTCGCCCTCTAGGACACTTGATGTTCTTTCAGTTTGCCTTATCTTAAACACCAAAAAAGACTTTCTAAACATCAGACTTACACGCAATATCTCTTTTGTGAGAGCATTAAACTGAAGATCTAAAGGTCCTGGGTTCGATCCCAGGATTCGGCATGTTTAGTTGCTGTATTTTTGTTACAGAATAGCAATTTACCAGCAGAATCTTTCATTATCAGGT